>NW_026020759.1:0-40200 GCF_900185275.1 Solanum verrucosum
GACGAAGAATATTTAGAACAGAAAATAATATTTGATAATAGTATATTTGAACAAATAAAAGGAAAAGAATTAGACCGAAAGTAAGAAACTGGTTTAAACGACAAAAAGAAGAATATTATGTAGTAAGTCAAAGAGAACATATCATAGATTGCAAATACACTAAAGGAAAGGCCAAAATACCAATAATAAATAAACGAATAATAAATAAAGATATTAAGGCTAAAAATCCAATTAAATATGTACATTTAGGAGGAACAGAAATATTAATAAAAGCATGTTTTAGAGAAGGAATAGATACACCCATAGAAATATACTTAGCGGATGATAGAATTATACAACCCATAGAAAAAAGTATAATAAGTGCAGTAAGAGGTAACCTCATATACCAAAAATTTAAATTTATAATAAGTGCTAACTACTCAGTAGCAATAAATGACAGAAATATAGATAAATCACTAGTATTATACTGGCGAATGTCAGGATAGAACTAGCCCCAGGAAGTAAAATATTTACAGCTAGATGTAAAAACTTATATGTTCTAACAACAAAACATAAAATAACAGCAAAAAATAAAATAGATAAAATAAAAATAGAAGATCCCTTTGAAAGAATAGTTACAGTCATAGATAAAAATGATTATAGTTATAATGAAATTGATATAGAAGAAGATTTAGAAATAGTAAAAGAAAGACTAAGCACATCGAAAAGAATAAACATGAGATACCCCAAATATCATCAAAAATGAGTACCTCAAGGAGAATAGATAAAACCCCACAAAAATCAATAGAAGAAGATATAAAACCACATCATTACTACATAACGGGAATAATGGAACAACGAAAATATTTAATATTAATAGATACAGGACGAGAAGAAAACTATATTACAAGAGAATTAGTGACGGAAGATGAAATAATAACTATTGAACAATCATGCTCCGAACTACCAAAAGCATTAATGTATACCGAAGAAACTACAGAAAAGGAAATAATCATGGAGGAGTACCAATAGTAATAAAATTCAAAATATATCAAGGAAATGAAAATATCATTTTAGGAATAAAATGGTTAGAACAAGTAAAACCATATAATCTAGAAGACAAACAGTTAACAATAAATTATGAAAATAAAAGAGTAATAATAAAAAGGACTTTAGTATAATAAAAATATGAAAATATATATACTTGCAAAGATAATAATAGAAGGATATTACAACCGATATTATACACCAATGATAGATACGGGAGCAGAAGCTAATATATGTAAATACAATTGTTTACCAGAAGATAATGGGAAAAATTAAAAACACCGATAGTAGTAACAGGATTTAATAATGAAGGAAGCATGATCACATATAAGGCAAAAAATATAAAAGTACAAATATGGGATAAGATATTAACTATAGAAGAAATATATAACTTTGAATTAACTACAAAAGATATGCTATTAGGAATGCCATTTTTAGAAAAATTATACCCACATATAATAAAAAACACACTGGTGGTTCACGACACCGTGTAAACAAAAAATAGGAGCAAAAAGAGTAAATAATAAAAAACGAAAAACAACAGAATGGATAAAAGGAAGTGAAAAAATTACACAAAAATTAGAAAATATAAAAGAAGAAGACCCTAAAATAGAATTAATTATATTCTCTATAGATAAAGTAAAAATAATTCAAGATAAGTTAGAATTATTATATAGTGAGGATCCTTTACAAGGATGGGAAAAACATAAAACAAAAGTAAAAATTGAGTTAATTGATAATAATAAGTATAATAACCCAAAAAACCATTAAAGTATAATTTTAATGATTTAACCGAATTTAAGATACATATAGATGAATTACTAAAAAAGATATATACAAGAAAGCAATAGTAAGCACACAAGCCTGCATTTATCGTAAATAAACATAGTGAACAAAAAAGAGGAAAAAGCAGAATGGTTATTGATTATAGAAATTTAAATGCAAAAACTAAAACATATAATTATCCGATACCAAATAAAATACTAAAGATAAGACAAATACAAGGATATAATTATTTAGCAAATTTGATTGTAAATCAGGATTTTATCACTTAAAACTAGAAGAAGAATCTAAAAAAACTAACATCATTCACTGTACCACAAGGATTTTATGAATGGAATGTATTACCATTTGTATATAAAAATGCATCAGGTAGATATCAACACTTTATGGACAATTACTTTAAACAAATAGAAAATTGTGTAGTGTACATTGATGATATATTATTATATTCCAAAACACAAGATGAACATATAAGATTATTAGAAAAAATTTATACACATCATAGAATATTCAGGTATAAGTCTAAGTAAAAAGAAAGCAGATATAATGAAAAATCAAATAGAATTCTTAGGAATACAAATTGATAAAAACGGAATAAAAATGCAAACACATATAGTACAAAAAATAATTAACTCAAATGAACAACTAGACACAAAAAAGAAATTACAATCATTCTTAGGACTAGTAAATCAAGTAAGAGAATAATAACCAAAATTAGCAGAGAATTTAAAACCATTACAACAAAAAATTAAAGAAAGATATAGAATATCAGTTTGATAAAAAAGACCAAATACAAATACAAAAGGTAAAATTATTATGTAAAAACTTACCTAAACTATATTTTCCAGATGAAAACAAAAAATTACTTATATATAGAATCAGATGGAGTGAAAAAAGTTATGGAGGAATATTAAAATACAGGTATGATGGACATACGATAGAACATCATTGCAGGTATTATTCAGGAACATTTAATAATACAGAAATAAAATGGAAATAAATAGAAAAGAATTATATTCAGTATATAAGTGTTTATTATCATTTGAACCATATATTGTATATAACAATTTATTATAAGAACAGATAATACACAAGTAAAATGGTGGGCTAACAAGAAAAATACAAGATTCGATAACAACAAAAGAAATAAGGAGATTGGTATTAAATATATTAAATTTTACATTTACAATTGAAGTAATAAAAACTGATATAAGAATGTTATTGCAGATTACCTATCAAGACAAAGCTACTCAGACTGAGACAGGAAGAAATACAAGGAGAGATTACTCAAAGCCATACTACACTTTGTACAAAAAGTGGATAGTATGGACAACGAGATACAAAAGCTAAAGACTAATGAAGATAATCTGAATCTAAAGCTAGTTAGCAGCATGACTATAAAAAATGCGGAGCTACGTCGATCGGAAGACGGAAAAAACCCAGAGCTAAAAGGAACGATGGGAAACTCCTTAAAACCCATAACATTGGTTTAAATACAGCTGCAGGTACAAGCAAACAATTAGGATAAAAACAAAAAAAATGTATAACTTAAACCAGCTATATTTAAACAAATGTTATGGGTTTTAAGGAGTTTCCCATCGTCTCCTTTTAGCTCTGGGTTTTTTCCATCTTCCCGATCGACGTAGCTCCGCATTTTTATAGTCGTACTGCTAACTAGCTTTAGACTTCAGCTTATCTTCATTAGTCTTTAGCTTTTGTATCTCGTTGTCCATACTATCTACTTTTATACAAAGTGTAGTTATGGCTTTGAGTATCTCTTCCATTGTATTTTCGTTCTCAGTCTGAGTAGCTTTGTCTTGATAAGTAATCTGCAATAACATTCTTATCAGTTTTTATTACTTCAATTGTAAATGTGAAATTTAATATATTTAATACCAATCTCCTTATTTCTTTTGTTGTTATCGAATCTTGTATTTTTCTTGTTAGCCACCATTTTACTTGTGTATTATCTGTTCTTATAATAAATTTGTTATATACAATATATGGTTCAAATGATAAAAACACTTATATACTGAATATAATTCTTTTCTATTTATTTCCCATTTTATTTCTGTATTATTAAATGTTCCTGAATAATACCTGCAATGAGTTCTATCGTAGTGTCATCATACCTGTATTTTAATATTCCTCCATAACTTTTTTCACTCCATCTGATTCTATTATATAAGTAAATTTTTTGTTTTCATCTGGAAAGTATAGTTTAGGTAAGTTTTTACATAATAATTTTACCTTTTGTATTGTATTTGGTCTTTTTTATCAAACTGATATTCTATATCTTTCTTTAATTTTTGTTGTAATGGTTTTAAATTCTCTGCTAATTTTGGTATGTATTCTCTTACTTGATTTACTAGTCCTAAGAATGATTGTAATTTCTTTTTTGTGTCTAGTTGTTCATTTGAGTTAATTATTTTTTGTACTATATGTGTTTGCATTTTTATTCCGTTTTTATCAATTTGTATTCCTAAGAATTCTATTTGATTTTTCATTATATCAGTTTTCTTTTTACTTAGACTTATACCTGAATATTCTATGATGTGTATAAATTTTTCTAATAATCTTATATGTTCATCTTGTGTTTTGGAATATAATAATATATCATCAATGTACACTACACAATTTTCTATTTGTTTAAAGTAATTGTCCATAAAGTGTTGATATCTACCTGGTGCGTTTTTATATCCAAATGGTAATACATTCCATTCATAAAATCCTTGTGGTACAGTGAATGCTGTTAGTTTTTTAGATTCTTCTTCTAGTTTTAAGTGATAAAATCCTGATTTACAATCAAATTTGCTAAAATAATTATATCCTTGTATTTGTCTTATCTTTAGTATTTTATTTGGTATCGGATAATTATATTTTTAGTTTTTGCATTTAAATTTCTATAATCAATAACCATTCTGCTTTTTCCTCTTTTTTGTTCACTATGTTTATTTACGATAAATGTCGGGCTTGTGTGCTTACTATTGCTTTCTTGTATATATCTTTTTCTAGTAATTCATCTATATGTATCTTAAATTCGGTTAAATCATTAAAATTATACTTTAATGGTTTTTGGGTTATTATACTGTTATTATCAATTAGCTCAATTTTTACTTTTGTTTTATGTTTTTCCCATCCTTGTAAAGGATCCTCACTATATAATAATTCTAACTTATCTTGAATTATTTTTACTTTATCTATAGAGAATATAATTAATTCTATTTTAGGGTCTTCTTCTTTTATATTTTCTAATTTTTGTGTAATTTTTTCACTTCCTTTTATCCATTCTGTTGTTTTTCGTTTTTTATTATTTACTCTTTTTGCTCCTATTTTTTGTTTACACGGTGTCGTGAACCACCAGTGTGTTTTTATTATTATATGTGGGTATAATTTTTCTAAAAATGGCATTCCTAATAGCATATCTTTTGTAGTTAATTCAAAGTTATATATTTCTTCTATAGTTAATATCTTATCCATATTTGTACTTTTTATATTTTTGCCTTATATGTGATCATGCTTCCTTCATTATTAAATCCGTTACTACTATGGTGTTTTTAATTTTTCCCATTTATCTTCTGGTAAACAATTGTATTTACATATATTAGCTTCTGCTCCCGTATCTATCATTGGTGTATAATATCGGTTGTAATATCCTTCTATTATTATCTTTGCAAGTATATATATTTTCATATTTTTATTATACTAAAGTCCTTTTTATTATTACCCTTTTATTTTCATAATTTATTGTTAATTGTTTGTCTTCTAGATTATATGGTTTACTTGTTCTAGCCATTTTATTTCTAAAATGATATTTTCATTTCCTTGATATAATTTGAATTTTATCACTATTGGTATTCCTCTAATGATTATTTCCTTTTCTGTAGTTTCTTCGGTATACATTAATGTTTTGGTAGTTCGGAGCATGATTGTTCAATAGTTATTATTTCATCTTCCGTCACTAATTCTCTTGTAATATAGTTTTCTTCTCGTCATGTACTATTAATATTAAATATTTTTGTTGTTCCATTATTCCGTTATGTAGTAATGATGTGGTTTTATATCTTCTTCTATTGATTTTTGTGGGGTTTTATCTATTCTCCTTGAGGTACTCATTTTTGATGATATTTGGGGTATCTCATTGTTTATTCCTTTTCGAATGTTTAGTCTTTCTTTTACTATTTCTAAATCTTCTTCTATATCAATTTCATTATAACTATAATCATTTTTATCTATGTCTGTAATTATTCTTTCAAAGGGATCTTCTATTTTTATTTTATCTATTTTATTTTTTGCTGTTATTTTATGTTTTGTTGTTAGGACATATAAGTTTTTACATCTAACTGTAAATATTTTTACTTCCTGGAGCTAGTTCTATCCCTGACATTCGCCAGTATAATACTAGTGATTTATCTATATTTCTGTCATTTATTGCTACTGAGTAGTTAGCACTTATTATAAATTTAAATTTTTGGTATATGAGGTTACCTCTTACTGCACTTATTATACTTTTTTCTATGGGTTGTATAATTCTATCATCCGCTAAGTATATTTCTATGGGTGTATCTATTCCTTCTCTAAAACATGTTTTTATTAATATTTCTTTCCTCCTAAATGTACATATTTAATTAGATTTTTAGCCTTAATTTCTTAAATTTCTTTATTTATTATTGGTATTTTGGCCTTTCCTTTAGTGTATTTGCAATCTATGATATGTTCTCTTGACTTACTACATAATATTCTTCTTTTTGTCGTTTAAACCAGTCTCTTAGGTCTAATTTTTTTCCTTTTATTTGTTCAAATATACTATTATCAAATATTATTTTTTGTTCTAAATATTCTTCGTCTTGATGTTCTTCTTTAAATTGTTTGTATATCTGCTTCAGTCATTTGTTATATTATAGAATTCATTTTCTATTTCTATGTCATTATCTATTTCATTTTCCGATAATTCATATATACTATCATTGCTTTCTAATTCATAATCTACGTATTCTATTTGTGTATATTTTTCATCGTCTATTATTATTTCTGATATTTGTTTTTTCTTTGGATTTTTAGGTAATTTACAATCTCTAGCTATATGTCCTAATTTTCCACAATTATAACAAGTACTTTCCGTTAGTTTTCTTTTTGGTCTATATGGTCTTTTGATTTTGTAATTTTTTACATAGTACCTTCTTCATGGTTTTTTATATTTATATTTTGATATGTATTTTTTATTATATTTCTTTTTATTTTTATAATACCTATCCGTACAACCAAATTGAGGTGATGTCTTATTTTTGTAACATGCCAAGTTTTTTACTAATATTTTTTCCATTTTTATTTCTTCTTTATGTTTTTCACATAGTTCCATAAACCATCGTTGTAAGAATTTTATTCTAGCTCCTAAGGTATCTGTTAATTCTGCTTCATTCCAACTTTTTATTACTTTTGAATTAAAAGGTTCTGGTAATTTTGTAAAATATAATTTTCTTATTTCTTTACTTTCTTCTATGCTATATGTTCCTTTATAATAATATTATCTAAATGCACATGTATATTCATCTATGTAACACATATTACATATTGCTAATTTTTTCATTAGATTATGATTTATGATTTTTTCTTTATTTTGTTCTTCTACTTCTGTTCTCATACTATTAAATTCATTTCTTATAGCTATTTCATATTTATATAATATTTCCATGGTTGTAGTGGCTATTCCACCATCAAATTTTTTATTATTTCTTAAAGTTGTTAAGCTTTCATTTGTTAAATTTTGTAGCCATAATTTTACTGTTCCTATAAGTGTTCTTTCTATGTATCCTGGTGCCTCTGCTATTACTATCTTGTTATCTATTAATTGTTTTGATATGTATCCTACCCATAATTAGATTGTTTTATTTATGTCTGCTACACAGTCTAAATCTAAAAATTCATGTTGTCTAGTTATTGGTTTAGACGTTCATTTTTTATTTAATCTTTTATCCCACATAATTTTTTTTTATCATATTGTTCATAATTTTCATTATAATATTTTGGATTAAATTTTTTGGGTTTTTTACTCCTGATGTGCTAGGTTTTTCGTCCATGTCTACATCTTCTGTATTTACTTCTAAATTCTTTGTATTATCTATGTTTGCTAAAAGTTCTGTATATGTTTCGCTTGTTTCCGAATGTTGTTCTAGATCATCATCGTTATTTCATCAACTCTTATTTCGGGTAGATTATCTTGGTTATTTTCTTCTTTTTCTCCTAATTCATCTTGTAATTGCAATTTTTCTTTAAATTTAATTATCTCATTTGCTAATTTTGTTTTTTGTTCTTTTTCTTTTTGTTTAATTTCATACATTTCTTTTAATATTGCTAACTCTTTTTCTAGCTCTATTATTTTAGTATTTTTTACTTCTTCTAATTGTTGTACTTCCTTTTTTGCTTGTTGTTTTATTCTTTCAATTTCCATTCTTCTATCTATTTCTTCATTTTCTTTTGTTATTCTTACCATAGCAGTTAAACTGTCTTCTAGTTTTACCGTTTCTTTTTCTAACATTAAACTTATATTGTCACCTATTTTCTTATATCTTCTTCCTAGATTAGAAAATATTATCTTTATTTTTAATCCGTCATAATTTTCATATATTTTTGCATCTATTGCGTATTCTTCTTTATTCATTTATAAATTATGTTGTAGTTTATATTCTAAGTTATTTATTTGTATTTCTAGATATAAAATAGTCTTTCTTTGTGCTACTATAGATTTGTGACAAATTCCTGCGAATATATTATTGTTAAGTCTATTTTGCCTATGTTCTAATTCTTGTCGTTTTTCTATAATTATTTCATTAATTTTTGTCTATATTCGTTATTCTTGTTATTCATTGTATTTTTAAATATTGAATATATTTATATTCTATTTTAGATATATTATCTATTAATTGATCTAATTTTTCATTATTAGTCTTTGTGATATTAAGTTATTTATATTCCGGATATAATTTATTTAATTTTCTTCTTATTTTTCTTAATTTTCTACTCGTATGTTTCTTACCGTGTTTCTTATTATTCATAGCTATGATACCATTTTTCGGTGTGGAACTGGTAGTTGAGGGATTCATGAAAGTGGTAGTGTGGTAGGTAGTAGTGTGGTAGGTGAGTATTTTATTTTAAAGATTTTATTGTAGTATTCTTTTGCTAAGTGTCTTAATCTTGATATCCCTTTAATGTTATTTTTTGGTAGTGTGAAATTCATGGTAAAATGTAATAATATTTATTGTAATATTATTTCGATAGTTGTTTTAATCTGAATATTTCTTTAATATTATTTATGATGTATTCTAGATATAACATATCTTCGGTTTTTTGGTACATATATAAATTTTCCTCCATTAATTGTTCTAAGAGTTTTATATCTTTCATAGATTTTATCCGATATTGTAAATATTCGTAGTTCATTTTAATCTGAATTTATTTCTAAATCATACCATTCTATTCTTTCGAAGTTTAAATCATGTAGTTCTATTTCATACCATTCTTGATTTAATATATCTTCTGATTCGTAATCATTAAATATTTTCTCCCATATTATTCTTTTTAATTCAATTATTTCTATACCGTTAAGTATATATAAGATTAAAGTTCATAGTTTTTTATCATTTCATTATGCACGTATGTAGTCATGTTCTTTATTGTGCAGGTTTTTTATTTCAAATTATTCCTTCCTATCATATTCATAATTGATTACAAGTCCCAAAACTGGACAACAGAGACTGGACTGTCTCGAAAGGAAGAAGACAAGACTATATATACAGATGGAGACTGAAATAGCACGAAACGCCATGTGCTCACCCCCGTCTCCGGATAAGTCTACTCCAAGCTCGATCAACGCTGGCTACTAGTGCTCGGACCTGCATCACAAAATAGATGCAGAGCGTAGCATGAGTACCAAAACAACAGGTACCCAGTAGGCATCATAGGCCGACTGAGCAAGATAAGCAAAAGTGAACTGAAATGCAAATAAAGGGTCACATCAAGTGCAAAGAGTAGTAAATGGGGGTATGTACACGAGCGTACAGGCAACAAAGACAAGTAATCTAACTAACTCCGCCGGGCTCCCATAAACCCGACGGGTACGCTCGTGCACAATAAAAGAAAGCACCTGCACGGACCCCCATAAGCCCGGTAGATGCATCGGCAGTTAAAGTAAAATAATGGAGCTAGAAGGTCTATCACAATATTACCAATTTCTGGACTTTTAACTGAACCATTCCCAATCATATTCCAGGATCTCATTACGTCCCGGACTTTAATCGGAATCTCTCCAACCTCCAAAACCTCAACCTACAAATGAGAGTAATCAAGACTAAACTGAAGCTTTAGTGAGGAATTGGGAATACACCACGTGCAAGATGGACCACGGACTCGAACCGGGTACTATAGCTAATGAGTCAACCTATATGGGCTGGACCACGGACTCGAATCGGGTGCTGTAGCCAAAGGTCGGGCACGGGTGGGCTGGACCACGGACTCGAACCGGGTACTGTAGCCAAAACCAGATCACAGGTAAGCTGGACCACGGACTCTAACCGGGTACTGTAGCTAAGCCTGGACATAAGTAAACTGGACCACGGACTCTAACCGGGTACTGTAGCTAATAGAAAAGCATGGCATTATGGATACAAGGTCATAAGCTGAGTTACCGACTATCAGACTCAAGTCTACTACATCAGTCTACAAGGAGCTGACCGTCCGAAACGACGTCGGAAAAAGTTCTACTACCCAACGACATCCGAAATCTCGCAAGTCTATGGCAACACTAGTCTAAGCCTAGACTAAGGCCAAACATACTTCAAATCAATATTATCATATACACCACAAGATATGGATATTCAATAATATCAAGAGACATGCTGTCATAATCCAACACTTTCCCGAAATAAGGTCTAAGGCAGGAATTATAGAAATTTAGCATGCTCGACACTCGAACCCCTCCATACTCAAGCAAATCAATAAAAAAAATGCCTAAACATGCTCAATCTCACGAGGGAAAGCCATAGCCTACCTGAAAGCCGACCACGCATGCTACAACTCACGGTACCGGATCTTTTCCCCTCCGAACGGTCTCCAAATGCTTCCCCACTAACAAAAGGTTAATCACCTCGTCATTACGAATATATTGACACTAAAATTATATTTTTCGGAGACGGACCAAAAATCGGGTCTAAAACGGGATTGTGGGGCCCATAATTGAAATCTCGAAAATGAATCCATGAAAACGTCCCAAATACCTTACTCAACTAATACCCCAAAATTTAGCACAAACAGATGCCTAAAACATAGCAAATCAGCCACAACAATTAAAATGGGCAGCCCCTTGATCACCGATTTCTGGAAAAACGAGACCCTTTCAACCCAAACAAATTATACCACGACGATCCTTGCGAAAAACTCTACAAGTTAACCTCAAGAATGACTCAAAACGGACCTAAGATGATCAAGATCTTACATTTCAAAATTCAACAACAATTCAATCCGGAAATCACCCTAGCAGTGGCTAAAATCGTTTCCTTACCTCAAACGAAGCCTCCTCTCGCATTTCTGAGATCACAGCTAGATTCCCCTCGAAATTCTCTTGAAATTTGCCTTTTGAAGCACCTAATTTTGACTCAAAATGAAGGAGAAATCTTAAGTTGAAGTTGAAGGAAAAAAATGGACGAAATTCGTCCTAAATTCTGGAAATTTCCAGATTTCCACTCCGCTGCCACGTGGCGTCGCGTGGCTCTGCCACGTCACCGCCGCGTCAAAATTCTACAACCCTTCAAACTTAAATTTCGATGTTTCGGACTCGTTCGGAGTCGGAAAAATACAAACCTTATATGGAATCTGATTGGAAATGATATTTCGGACTCAACGGTGAAGGCGGAATTTCCATTTGGAGATTGCTTCGATGAAAAGTGGATCCCACACCCAGTATCGTTTGAGCCAGATTCCACAACTGCCCTCTAAAGCCTCGAGAAGTGAACAAAGGGTCGTTCTAGACCAAAATCGATCTTTCGAAGCTAACCTAGATATCAGAATTTTCATCTGAGCACGACTTCCAAGAAGGTTGACCAAAGTCAACTTTTCAAGTTATAAAAATCTCCAAAATAGGGAAACGGGCCTAAAACCCAAACGAACGACCAGGCGACAGAACAGTCAGTGCCAGCAAGTCATAAATGACTTGGGGTCGCTACAGGAATGCTCTATACGAGGGAAAGAATTCTTTAATTTAAAAAAATGAGCTGGAGGGTCATTACATTATTAGCACACTGGAAACAGGGAGAAAACTTCTATACTATGCCATCCTAATGTTGAAACCGGTAGGCGAGGAAAGCCTTTTAGGGGAGTAAACAAAGTTGAGGCGGTGATAAGAAGAAAGTATCCACTAAAGTACGATGCTAGTAGTGACAGGAAAATATGATAAAGATAGTCTAGTTCATAATGATCTAATATGAATTTAATCAATTATGAATATGATAGGAAGGAATAATTTGAAATAAAAAACCTGCACAATAAAGAACATGACTGCATACGTGCATAATGAAATGATAAAAAACTATGAAACTTTAATCTTATATATACTTAACGGTATAGAAATAATTGAATTAAGAAGAATAATATGGGAAAAAATATTTAATGATTACGAATCAGAAGATATATTAAATCAAGAATGGTATGAAATAGAACTACATGATTTAGACTTCGAAAGAATAGAATGGTATGATTTAGAAATAAATTCAGATTAAAATGAATTACGAATATTTACAATATCGGATAAAATCTATGGAAGATATAAACTCTTAGAACAATTAATGGAGGAAAATTTATATATGTACCAAAAAACCGAAGATATGATATATCTAGAATACATCATAAATATTATTATAAAAATATTCAGATCAAAACAACTATCGAAAGAATATTACAATAAATATTATTACATTTTACCATGAATTTCACACTACCAAAAAATAACATTAAAGGGATATCAAGATTAAGACACTTAGCAAAAGAATACTACAATAAAATCTTTAAAATAAAATACTCACCTACCACACTACTACCTACCACACTACCACTTTCATGAATCCCCCAACTACCAGTTCCACACCGAAAAATGGTATCAGAGCTATGGATAATAAGAAACACGGTAAGAAACATACGAGTAGAAAATTAAGAAAAATAAGAAGAAAATTAAATAAATTATATCCGGAATATAAACAACTTAATATCACAAAGACTAATAATGAAAAATTAGATCAATTAATAGATAATATATCTAAAATAGAATATAAATATATTCAATATTTAAAAATACAATGAATAACAAGAATAACGAATATAGACAAAAATTAATGAAATAATTATAGAAAAACGACAAGAATTAGAACATAGGCAAAATAGACTTAACAATAATATATTCGCAGGAATTTGTCACAAATCTATAGTAGCACAAAGAAAGACTATTTTATATCTAGAAATACAAATAAATAACTTAGAATATAAACTACAACATAATTTATAAATGAATAAAGAAGAATACGCAATAGATGCAAAAACATATGAAAATTATGACGGATTAAAAATAAAAATAATATTTTCTAATCTAGGAAGAAGATATAAGAAAATAGGTGACAATATAAGTTTAATGTTAGAAAAAGAAACGGTAAAACTAGAAGATAGTTTAACTGCTATGGTAAGAATAACAAAAGAAAATGAAGAAATAGATAGAAGAATGGAAATTGAAAGAATAAAACAACAAGCAAAAAAGGAAGTACAACAATTAGAAGAAGTAAAAAATACTAAAATAATAGAGCTAGAAAAAGAGCTAGCAATATTAAAAGAAATGTATGAAATTAAACAAAAAGAAAAAGAACAAAAAACAAAATTAGCAAATGAGATAATTAAATTTAAAGAAAAATTGCAATTACAAGATGAATTTGGAGAAAAAGAAGAAAATAACCAAGATAATCTACCCGAAATAAGAGTTGATGAAATAAACGATGATGATCTAGAACAACATTCGGAAACAAACGAAACATATACGGAACTTTTAGCAAACATAGATAATACAAAGAATTTAGAAGTAAATACAGAAGATGTAGACATGGACGAAAAACCTAGCACATCAGGAGTAAAAAACCCAAAAAATTTAATCCAAAATATTATAATGAAAATTATGAACAATATGATAAAGAAAAAACTATGTGGGATAAAAGATTAAATAAAAAATGGACGCCTAAACCAATAACTAGACAACATAAATTTTTAGATTTAGACTGTGTAGCAGACATAAATAAAACAATCCAATTATGGGTAGGATACATATCAAAACAATTAATAGATAACAAGATAGTAATAGCAAAGGCACCAGGATACATAGAAAGAACACTTATAGAAACAGTAAAATTATGGCTACAAAATTTAACAAATGAAAGCTTAACAACTTTAAGAAATAATAAAAAAATTGATGGTGGAATAGCCACTACAACCATGGAAATATTATATAAATATGAAATAGCTATAAGAAATGAATTTAGTAGTATGACAATAGAAGTAGAAGAACAAAATAAAGAAAAAATCATAAATCAGAATCTAATGAAAAAATTAGCAATATGTAATTTGTGTTACATAGATGAATATACATGTGCATTTAGAGAATATTATTATAAAGGAACATATAGCATAGAAGAAAGTAAATAAATAAGAAAATTATATTTTACAAAATTACCAGAACCTTTTAATTCAAAAGTAATAAAAAGTTGGAATGAAGCAGAATTAACAGATACCTTAGGAGCTAGAATAAAATTCTTACAACGATGGTTTATGGAACTATGTGAAAAACATAAAGAAGAAATAAAAATGGGAAAAAATATTAGTAAAAAACTTGGCATGTTGCAAAAATAAGACAGCACCTCAATTTGGTTGTACGGATAGGTATTATAAAAATAAAAAGAAATATAATAAAAAATACATATCAAAATATAAATATAAAAAACCAAGAAGAAGGTACTATGTAAAAAATTACAAAACCAAAAGACCATATAGACCAAAAAGAAAACTAACGGAATGTACTTGTTATAATTGTGGAAAATTAGGACATATAGCTAGAGATTGTAAATTACCTAAAAATCCAAAGAAAAAACAAATATCAGAAATAATAATAGACGATGAAAAATATACACAAATAGAATATGTAGATTATGAATTAGAAAGCAATGATAGTATATATGAATTATCGGAAAATGAAATAGATAATGACATAGAAATAGAAAATGAATTCTATAATTTAACAAATGACTGAAGCAGATATACAAACAATAAATAAAGAAGAACATCAAGACGAAGAATATTTAGAACAGAAAATAATATTTGATAATAGTATATTTGAACAAATAAAAGGAAAAGAATTAGACCTAAGCATAGCAAAAATATTCGAAATACCAACAGTAAGAAACTGGTTTAAACGATAAAAAGAAGAATATTATGTAGTAAGTCAAAGAGAACATATCATAGATTGCAAATACACTAAAGGAAAGGCCAAAATACCAATAATAAATAAACGAATAATAAATAAAGAAATTCAAGATATTAAGGCTAAAAATCCAATTAAATATTTACATTTAGAAGGAACAGAAATATTAATAAAAGCATGTTTTAGAGAAGGAATAGATACACCTATAGAAATATACTTAGCGGATGATAGAATTATACAACCCATAGAAAAAAGTATAATAACTGCAGTAAGAGGTAACCTCATATACCAAAAATTTAAATTTATAATAAGTGTTAACTACTCAGTAGCAATAAATGACAGAAATATAGATAAATCACTAGTATTATACTGGCGAATGTCAGGGATAGAACTAGCCCCAGGAAGTAAAATATTTACAGCTAGATGTAAAAACTTATATGTCCTAACAACAAAACATAAAATAACAGCAAAAAATATAATAGATAAAATAAAAATAGAAGATCCGTTTGAAAGAATAGTTACAGTCATAGATAAAAACGATTATAGTTATAATGAAATTGATATAGAAGAAGATTTAGAAATAGTAAAAGAAAGACTAAGCACATCAAAAAGAATAAACGATGAGATACCCCAAACATCATCAAAAATGAGTACCTCAAGGAGAATAGATAAAACCCCACAAAAATCAATAGAAGAAGATATAAAACCACATCATTACTACATAACGGGAATAATGGAACAACGAAAATATTTAATATTAATAGGTACATGACGAGAAGAAAACTATATTACAAGAGAATTAGTGACGGAAGATGAAATAATAACTATTGAACAACCATGCTCCGAACTACCAAAAGCATTAATGTATACCGAAGAAACTACAGAAAAGGAAATAATCATTGGAGGAATACCAATAGTGATAAAATTCAAAATATATCAAGGAAATAAAAATATCATTTTAGAAATAAAATGGCTAGAACAAGTAAAACCATATAATCTAGAAGACAAACAGTTAACAATAAATTATGAAAATAAAAGGGTAATAAAAAAAAGACTTTAGTATAATAAAAATATGAAAATATATATACTTGTAAAGATAATAATAGAAGGATATTACAACCGATAGTATACACCAATGATAGATACGGGAGCAGAAGCTAATATATGTAAATACAATTGTTTACCAGAAGATAAATGGAAAAAATTAAAAACACCGATAGTAGTAACGGGATTTAATAATGAAGGAAGCATGATCACATATAAGGCAAAAAATATAAAAGTACAAATATGGGATAAGATATTAACTAAAGAAGAAATATATAACTTTGAATTAACTACAAAAGATATGCTATTAGGAATGCCATTTTTAGAAAAATTATACCCACATATAATAACAAAAACACACTGGTGGTTCACGACACCGTGTAAACAAAAAATAGGAGCAAAAAGAGTAAATAATAAAAAACGAAAAACAACATAATGGATAAAAGGAAGTGAAAAAATTACACAAAAATTAGAAAATATAAGAGAAGAAGACCCTAAAATATAATTAATTATATTCTCTATAGATAAAGTAAAAATAATTCCAGATAAGTTAGAATTATTATATAGTGAGGATCCTTTACAAGGATGGGAAAAACATAAAACAAAAGTAAAAAATGAGCTAATTGATAATAACAGTGTAATAACCCAAAAACCATTAAAGTATAAATTAATCATTTAATCGAGTTTAAGATACATATAGATGAATTACTAGAAAAAGGATATATACAAGAAAGCAATAGTAAGCACACAAGCCCGACATTTATCGTAAATAAACATAGTGAACAAAAAAGAGGAAAAAACAGAATGGTTATTGATTATAGAAATTTAAATGCAAAAACTAAAACATATACTTATCAAATACCA
Organism: Solanum verrucosum; assembly: GCF_900185275.1. Lineage (NCBI taxonomy): Eukaryota > Viridiplantae > Streptophyta > Magnoliopsida > Solanales > Solanaceae > Solanum > Solanum verrucosum. The sequence goes on from NW_026020759.1 coordinate 17,213, forward strand.
AATAAAATACTAAAGATAAGACAAATACAAGGATATAATTATTTTAGCAAATTTGATTGTAAATCAGGATTTTATCACTTAAAACTATATGAAGAATCTAAAAAACTAACAGCATTTACTGTACCACAAGGATTTTATGAATGGAATGTATTACCATTTGGATATAAAAACGCACCAGGTAGATATCAACACTTTATGGACAATTACTTTAAACAAATAGACAATTGTGTAGTGTACATTGATGATATATTATTATATTCTAAAACACAAGATGAACATATAAGATTATTAGAAAAAATTATACACATCATAGAATATTCAGGTATAAGTCTAAGTAAAAAGAAAGCTGATATAATGAAAAATCAAATAGAATTCTTAGGAATACAAATTGATAAAAATGGAATAAAAATGCAAACACATATAGTACAAAAAATAATTAACTCAAATGAACAACTAGACACAAAAAAGAAATTACAATCATTCTTAGGACTAGTAAATCAAGTAAGAGAATACATACCAAAATTAGTAGAGAATTTAAAACCATTACAACAAAAATTAAAGAAAGATATAGAATATCAGTTTGATAAAAAAGACCAAATACAAATACAATACAAAAGGTAAAATTATTATGTAAAAACTTACCTAAACTATACTTTCCAGATGAAAACAAAAACTTTACTTATATAATAGAATCAGATGCGAGTGAAAAAAGGTATGGAGGAATATTAAAATACAGGTATGATGACACTACGATAGAACATCATTGCAGGTATTATTCAGGAACTTTTAATAATACAGAAATAAAATGAGAAATAAATAGAAAAGAATTATATTCAGTATATAAGTGTTTATTATCATTTGAACCATATATTGTATATAACAAATTTATTATAAGAACAGATAATACACAAGTAAAATGTGGCTAACAAGAAAAATACAAGATTCGGTAACAACAAAAGAAATAAGGAGATGTTATTAAATATATTAAATTTCCCATTTACAATTGAAGTAATGAAAACTGATAAGAATGTTATTGCAGATTACTTATCAAGACAAAGCTACTCAGATTGAGAACGAAAATACAATGGAAGAGATACACAAAGCCATAACTACACTTTGTATAAAAGTGGATAGTATGGAGAACGAGATACAAAAGCTAAAGACTAATGAAGATAAGCTGAAGTCTAAAGCTAGTCAGCAGCATGACAATAAAAATGCGGAGCTACGTCGATCGAAAGACGGAAAAAACCCAGAGCTAAAAGGAGACGATGGGAAACTCCTTAAAACCCATAACATTTGTTTAAATATAGTTGCAGGTACAAGCAAACGAGTTAGTGAAAAACAAAAGAATTCAAACTTAAACCAGCTATTCGAAAAACCATTTACTCCAAGGCTAACACCAAAAAACATATTAACTATAGAACCACAAACTTCTACATATGCGGATAGCCTACACCATGACAAAAGAACATACAACCATATTACGCGAACCTATATACAAAATCCAAACATTTTTAAACTTTAACCCAAGATCTACTACAACCCAAGAACCCAACCAAGATTATTTAACCCAAAAATTACAAGGTTATAATAAACTGATTGCACAACCGAAAACTAACGCCAACTTGGTGAGGACATGTTACAACTATGGACTATTAAATACATTATATACATATGACGGAGAGGAACTAAGTGGAATATCGGAACTACATAAAGCATTTATTACACATAAAAGAGTTACTAAGGGAAATTTATTCTATGTAAAATTTTATACGGCAACAGCAGAGATATTATACGAGGAAATAAAACCTCCGATACAAGTGGTAAAGATAGGACTAACAAAAGATATGATAATACCGGAAGATATCAGACAGCAACCAGAGATACAAAAAACCGAGATACCCAATTTTTATGCCAATAAGAGAATAATTGGTATATCAACCATTATACAAGAGCTAGCAAATAATTATTTAAACGGAAACGCTATATGGAGCTACTATGCAAGAGATCAGTTAAATGATTTATTCTAATTCAAGGGAGCTAAGGAAAGCAGATATGGATGAAGTCCAAAGATGGATTTTATCATTACTTAAGCCAGAAGAACGACCTACGACACGAGCATTAAAAGAAGGATTTATTTCGGCAGAGTTATTAACCAGATATTGCAAGCTAATTGGTCACAGATACCTTGACCACATATGTTCAAAATGGAACGGAGAAGATAATATAATCCAAGACGTCCAGCTGGAATAAAGAGATAAAGACGAAAGCAGATAATGATAAGATGATGAAGATAAAGCTGAAGGAAAAGAAGAAAATGAAGATGAGATACGAACAAAAGAGAAAAGAGTAAACTTATTAGTAGGTATGGGATTGTAAGAAAGCCATCAAGTAGTGTAAAAAAGTCATAGGAGTAAGTAATATAGTAGTATTATTAGGTGACAACTGTAGTAATGCATTATGGTAAGTAATGTAGTACGTATGTAAATTCCTTTCTATATAAAGAAAGGCATATGTAAATAAAAAGGCAGGCAATGCCTAACTTAAAACTTTCTTGAAAACACTCTCTCCACTCAGATATAAAAATACTTAAAAGTTAATATAGAGAAATCTGAAATCCACTAAGATATTTCAGATAGCATGGCTAAGAAAGAGGCAAAGGTATATTGTTCAATATATGATTGAATAAATTTATGTTACTTATTATGTATTAGAATTATTTGAATCATGATTTCTAGTTTATTAGCACACTGGAAACAGGGAGAAAACTTCTATACTATGCCATCCTAATGTTGAAACCGGTAGGCGAGGAAAGCCTTTTACGGGAGTAAACAAAGTTGAGGCGGTGATAAGAAGGAAGTATCCGCTAAAGTACGATTCTAGTAGTGACAGGAAAATATGATAAAGATAGTCTAGTTCATAATGATCTAATATGAATTTAATCAATTATGAATATGATAGGAAGGAATAATTTGAAATAAAAAACCTGCACAATAAAGAACATGACTACATACGTGCATAATGAAATGATAAAAAACTATGAAACTTTAATCTTATATATACTTAACGGTATAGAAATAATTGAATTAAGAAGAATAATTTGGAAAAAAATATTTAATGATTACGAATCAAAAGATATATTAAATCAAGAATGGTATGAAATAGAACTACATGATTTAGACTTCGAAAGAATAGAATGGTATGATTTAAAATAAATTCAGATTAAAATGAACTACAAATATTTACAATATCAGATAAAATCTATGGAAGATATAAAACTCTTAGAACAATTAATTGAGGAAAATTTATATATGTACCAAAGAATCGAAGATATGTTATATCTAGAATACATCATAAATAATATTAAAGAAATATTCAGATTAAAACAACTATCGGAAGAATATTACAATAAATATTATTACATTTTACCATGAATTTCACACTACCAAAAAATAACATTAAAGGGATATCAAGATTAAGACACTTAGCAAAAGAATACTACAATAAAATCTTTAAAATAAAATACTCACCTACCACACTACCACTTTCATGAATCCCCCAACTACCAGTTCCGCACAGAATTTTTTTTAATGATTTTATTGTACTATTCATTTGCTAAGTGTCCTAATCTTGATATCCCTTTAATGTTATTTTTTGGTAGTGTGAAATTCATGGTAAAATGTAATTATTTTTATTGTAATATTCTTTCGATAGTTGTTTTAATCTGAATATTTTTTTAATATTATTTATGATATATTCTAGATATAACATATCTTCGGTTCTTTGGTACATATATAAATTTTCCTCCATTAATTGTTCTAATAGTTTTATATTTTCCATAGATTTTATCCAATATTGTAAATATTCGTAGTTCATTTTAATCTGAATTCATTTCTAAATCATACCATTCTATTCTTTCGAAGTCTAAATCATGTAGGTCTATTTCATACCATTCTTTATTTAATATATCTTCTGATTCGTAATCATTAAAAAAATTTCCCATATTATTCTTCTTAATTCGATTATTTCTATATTTTTAAGTACATATAAGATTAAAGTTTCGTAGTTTTTTATCATTTCATCATGCATGTATGTAGTCATGTTCTTTATTATGCAGGTTTTTTATTTCAAATTATTCCTTCCTATCATATTCATAATTGATTAAATTCATATTAGATCATTATGAACTAGATTATTTTTATCATGTTTTCCTGTCACTACTAGCATCGTACTTTAGCGGATACTTTCTTCTTATCAGCGCCTCAACTTTGTTTACTCCCCTAAACGGCTTTCCTCGCCTACCGGTTTCAACATTAGGATGACATAGTATAGAAGTTTTCTCCCTGTTTCCAGTGTGCTAATAAACTAGAAATCATGATTCAAATAATTCTAATACATAATAACTAACATAAATTTATTCAATCACATATATGATATTCAGGAATATATGAAATTAGTTCCGCATATTTTTTGAACAATATACCTTTGCCTCTTGCTTAGCCATGCTATCTGAAATATCTGACTGGATTTCAGATTTATCCATTAACTTTTAAGTATTTAGTATCTTTAAGAGTGTTTTTTTAAAGGAGAGTTTTTATTTAGGCGTTGCCTGCTTTTACAATGTTTACAACTAAGTCTATATATAGACATGCAAATTTACTATTCTAAATACTTATCCTAACACCATTTTTACACATGTCCACTACTATTTACCACTATCCATGACTACTATTCATGAATAGTTCTTATTTTGTCTACCACAATCCTCTTTACGACTTATTTGCACATATTAATAATGTACACTATCTACCAAATACACTTGTCATTATTTGTACACTTATTTTGAAAGACCCATACCTACTTTATGACAACTATTATGACTTTTACATTTACATTATTTTACACATAACTTTTTTCGTTCTTATCTTTCTTGGTTTCTTCCTCGTTGATTATTCCAGCTGGACGTCTGGATTATATTATCTTCTCCGTTGAACTTTGAACATATATGGTCCGGGTATTTATGACCAATTAGCTTGCAATATCTGGTTAATAATTCTGCTGAAATAAATCCTTCTTTTAGTGCTCGTGTCGTAGGTCGTTCTTCTAGCTTTAGTAGTGATAAAATCCATCTGTGGACTTCATCCATATCTTCTTTCCTTAGCTCCCTTGAATTGGAATAAATCATTAGCTGGTCTCTTGCATAGTAGCTCCATATAGCGTTTCCGTTTAAATAATTATTTGCTAGCTCTTGTATAATCGTTGATATACCAATTATCCTTTTGTTGGCATAAAAATTTGGTATCTCCATTTTGCATATCTCTTCTTGTTGTCCGATATCCTCGGGTATAATCATATCTTTAGTTAATCCTATCTTGATAACCTGTATTGGAGGTTTTATTTCCTCGTATAATATCTCCGTTGGTGCTGTATAAAATTTTATATAAAATAAATTTCCTTTCGTAACTCTTTTGTATGTGACAAATGCTTTGTGTAGTTCTGGTATTCCACTAACTTCTTCTCCGTCGTATGTGTATATGGTATTTAACAGTCCGTAGTTGTAACATGTTCTTACTAAATTAGCGTTAGTTTTCGGTTGTGCAATTAACTTGTTATATCCTTGTAACTTTTGTGTCAAATAATCCTGGTTTGGTTCTTTTGTAGTTGATATGGGGTTGCGGTTTAAATAGGTTTGGATTTTGTGGATATTTTCAATATAGGTTCGTGTGATGTAGTTATATGTCTTTTTCTCATTTTGGTTTTGCAAACTATCTGCGTATGTAGATGTTTGTGGTTCTATAGTTAATATGTCTAGGTGTCCTTTGGGTAAATGATTTTGTAAATAGCTGGTTTAAGTTAGCATTTTTATGTTGTTTATCGCTAACTTGTTTGCTTGTACCTGCAGCTGTATTTAAACAAACATTATGGGTTTTAAGGAGTTTCCCATCGTCTCCTTTTAGCTATGCGTTTTTTCTGTCTTCCGACCGACGTAGCTCTACATTTTTATAGTCATGCTGCTGACTAGCTTTAGACTTCAGATTATCTTCATTAGTCTTTAGCTTTTGTATCTCGTTGTCCATACTGTCCACTTTTATACAAAGTGTAGTTATGGCTTTGAGTATCTCTTCCATTGTATTTTCGTTCTCAGTCTGAGTAGCTTTGTCTTGATAAGTAATCTGCAATAACATTCTTATCAGTTTTTATTACCTCAATTGTAAATGTGAAATTTAATATATTTAATACCAATCTCCCCATTTCTTTTGTTGTTACCGAATCTTGTATTTTTCTTGTTAGCCACCATTTTACTTGTGTATTATCTGTTCTTATAATAAATTTATTATATACAATATATGGTTCAAATGATAATAAACACTTATATACTGAATATAATTCTTTTCTATTTATTTCCCATTTTATTTATGTATTATTAAATGTTCCTGAATAATACCTGCAATGAAGTTCTATCGTAGTGTCATCATACCTGTATTTTAATATTCCTCTATAACTTTTTTCACTCGCATCAGATTCTATTATATTAGTAAATTTTTTGTTTTCATCTGGAAAGTATAGTTTAGGTAAGTTTTTACATAATAATTTTACCTTTTGTATTTGTATTTGGTCTTTTTTATCAAACTGATATTCTATATCTTTCTTTAATTTTTGTAGTAATGGTTTTAAATTCTCTGCTAATTTTGGTATGTATTCTCTTACTTGATTTACTAGTCCTAAGAATGATTGTAATTTCTTTTTTGTGTCTAGTTGTTCATTTGAGTTAATTATATTTTGTACTATATGTGTTTGCATTTTTATTCCGTTCTTATATATCAATTTGTATTCCTAAGAATTCTATTTGATTTTTCATTATATCAGCTTTCTTTTTACTTAGACTTATACCTGAATATTCTATGATGTGTATAAATTTTTCTAATAATCTTATATGTTCATCTTGTGTTTTAGAATATAATAATATATCATCAATGTACACTACACAATTTTCTATTTGTTTAAAGTAATTGTCCATAAAGTGTTGATATCTACCTGGTGCGTTTTTATATCCAAATGGTAATACTTTCCATTCATAAAATCCTTGTGGTACAGTGAATACTGTTAGTTTTTTAGATTCTTCTTCTAGTTTTAAGTGATAAAATCCTGATTTACAATCAAAATTGCTAAAATAATTATATCATTGTATTTGTCTTATCTTTAGTATTTTATTTGGTATTGGATAATTATATGTTTTAGTTTTTGCATTTAAATTTCTATAATCAATAACCATTCTACTTTTTCCTCTTTTTTGTTCACTATGTTTATTTACGATAAATGCCGGGCTTGTGTGCTTACTATTGCTTTCTTGTATATATCCTTTTTCTAGTAATTCCTCTATATGTATCTTAAATTCGGTTAAATCATTAAAATTATACTTTAATGATTTTTGGGTTATTATACTGTTATTATCAATTAGCTCAATTTTTACTTTTGTTTTATGTTTTTCCCATTCTTGTAAAGGATCCTCACTATATAATAATTCTAACTTATCTTGAATTATTTTTACTTTATCTATAGAGAATATAATTAATTCTATTTTAGGGTCTTCTTCTTTTATATTTTCTAATTTTTTTGTAATTTTTTCACTTCCTTTTATCCATTATGTTGTTTTTCGTTTTTTATTATTTACTCTTTTTGCTCCTATTTTTTGTTTACACTGTGTCGTGAACCACCAGCGTGTTTTTGTTATTATATGTGGGTATAATTTTTCTAAAAAATGCATTCCTAATAGCATATCTTTTGTAGTTAGTTCAAAGTTATATATTTCTTCTATAGTTAATATCTTATCCCATATTTGTATTTTTATATTTTTTGTCTTATATGTGATCATGCTTCCTTCATTATTAAATTCTGTTACTACTATAGGTGTTTTTAATTTTTCCCACTTATCTTCTGGTAAACAATTATATTTACATAAATTAGTTTCTGCTCCCGTATCTATCATTGGTGTATAATATCGATTGTACTATTCTTCTATTATTATCTTTGCAAGTATATATATATATTTTCATATTTTTATCATACCGAAGTCCTTTTTATTATTACTCTTTTATTTTCATAATTTATTGTTAACTGTTTTGTCTTCTAGATTATATAGTTTTACTTGTTCTAACCATTTTATTCCTAAAATGATATTTTCATTTCCTTGATATATTTTGAATTTTATCACTATTGATACTCCTCCGATGATTATTTCCTTTTCTGTAGTTTCTTCGGTATACATTAATGCTTTTGGTAGTTCGGAGCATGATTGTTCAATAGTTATTATTTCATCTTCCGTCACTAATTCTCTTGTGATATAGTTTTCTTCTCGTCCTGTATCTATTAATATTAAATATTTTCGTTGTTCCATTATTCTGGTTATGTAGTAATGATGTGGTTTTATATCTTCTTCCATTGATTTTTGTGAGGTTTTATCTATTCTCCTTTGTCACGACCCGAGAGTACCCCCTAGTCGTAACATGGCGTATTCGACCCCGAAGGGGTCTTATACGAGCCACATAGTCATTCATTGCATTCAATAATGAAAATAGTGCGGAATAATAAAAAAAAAACTTATTTACATCCACACATTCAAGCTTCATTTAAAACAACTTTAAAAACACACAGCAGAAGTCTAAGTCTCACATGGCCATCTTAGACACAATCACAAAACATAAGTAGGGACACGGCCCTTTACAATCAAAAGAAGTCTATTAAGTCTATTACAAGGACCTTATCATAAAATTAGAATAGAAAAGTCTTGTCCTCGACATATGAGGACATACCACAAGATCTTGGAAGAACTTCAAGTTCCAAGCTTACTATAGAACCCGCTCACTTTCCGAAACCTACACTAGTAGAAAATAGAGAAATATGGAATTAGCACAATTAAGTACTAAGTATGATGACCATGCAAAACATGCTTTAAAAGGGACATTTTGTCTAGAAACCATGCATTATGCCACTTTTTGAAGTATCATGAACAGTTGCATAAAAGACATACAAGACAAGCATAAACATCAAGTAAGTCATAATATTACCTTTAAACAATTTCAACATGAAAACCTTTACCTTGGACCTTCACCTCAAGAAACCCTTATGCTATACCTCGTGCAATGTATGGATGGCGTCCCATACCACCATTCATACTAAGGCACCACATTAAGGTCACTTAAGGTAACTTATCATTCCTTTCTTTCACCTTTGCACAATATTCATACATAAGAGGTATATCATCACTTAAGACATGACAAGGGAAAATAACTCGTAATATAACCCAAGTATAGCATGCATCTCATATTAAGCATTTGAGAGCCAACATTCTTTAATAACCTCATTTAGGCCACAATTGTATCACATACATTAGGATTTAGAGAAACTCACTATGACCCTCTCCAAGCCTACTCGTGCAATGTATAGGTAGCATCCCATACTACTACCTACACTTTGTAAAACCTATCAAGAAACCATAATGAAATCTCGCATGATGGGAAGTAAGCGTTTAACCGACAAAGACCATGAGAGCTTGTCATGGAATCCGGTGTCATAAGTCCCCACACCGTAAAGAGGTGGTCTACTTGCCTAAGGAAGACCGGTATATAGCTTAATGGATCCACTAGCTACCTATGTGGGCACATAGTTTATGGGATAAGGTAGACGATCATTGAAACTCATGCCTAACCATTGGGGGAGTTTCCATCTAACCAAATCCACTCGGTGCTTAGCCTACATTTCCATAGAATAGTTCGTTACCTTGACATTATCACATATGAGAGGTGCCATTGGCCTACCAACTCCAAATTACATTCATTAACACGTGAAAGGGTGCTTTAAGCCTACCGTTTCAAGGTTCATTTAGGAAAGCTCATTAACTCCTCTTGAAAGGGTGCCATGGGCCTACCGGTTCAAGTCTCATCATTAACCTTCATGGAAAGGTGTCATAGGCCTACCGACTCCAAGGTTCATTACTATCAATAATGGAAGGGTGCGATAAGCCTACCGATTCCAAGGTTCATTATTATCATGAGTGGAAGGGTGCTACTAGCCTACCGATCCGAGGATTCAACAACCAATAATATAATCATTTAAACAAGAAAATGATGCACAAGCTCTACCAATTCGAGATATGCAATAAATTGGAGAATCTTTCAAATTCTATCATCAACATTCATGAGTGTCAAATTGAGAAATAATCTTTCAATAGCAACACCTTTACGTTCATAACATGATCACATTATCTTCATTGAATTCTCATTCATATAATGTCATGATAACACTCCAATTTCTCATACTATGCCTTTCAGACCATGGTCACAATACATTTCATAATTAAACACCTCCACCATAAGTGGATCAAACCAAGCAAGAACAATTTTTATCCATAATATGAGATTAAGCCAACTTACCATCCTCCAAACCCATAATAACCATTACTCAATTCCCAACAATTCCATCACCACAAGGTGATTCACCCATAATTTGCCCATAAGGCCACAATCCTCAATTCATCCATATACCAACAATTCATCATAAATAGATATACAAAACCATATAAATCAACAATACAATCCGATCTAAACACAATTTCATCAACATTAAATCATAGGCATTAAACCCACTTCATAAGCAAATTCGAGGCTTTTAATGAAAACATGGGTTCTTGAAGAAGTTTCATATAAAATCATCTAAAAATCATAAATACAACTTCAATTCACCAATATAATGACTTTGAAAACATTTTACCCATGAACCCATACCTAGAATGGAAAATAGAAGTTTTGTTCTTTGAAGACTTTTGAAACCCTTTTTAATGGACTCCTTGAAGGAAAGATAATCAAGGATCAAGGGTCACCATACCTTTGCTATGATCTCCCACGAAATTTGATGAAGAAAGCCTTGAATCCAAAGCCCTAGCTCCCACTTCTTCTTCTTCTTCTTAATGGAGGATTGTAGAGAGGGAAATGTTTTAGGGATGGAAATTGAACTAATGGTATCTAGGAAATAATATATGTCCTTTGGAAGAATGGTCCAACACTTAGAAAAAAAATGAGGCAGGTGAACAGTAACCACGCCTACTGGAAATTGCCTTTTCCTGCCGAACAGATTTTACGAAAATGGGCATAACTTCTTCGTCCGAACTCCGAATGAGATGAAACAAAGTGCGTTAGGTAGCTAACTCAAATGGCTTTCCATGGATATATTATTGGCCACCCAAATAATTTGTGTTCTAGGAGATATGATCCTCCAAAGTAGACCCTCGAAAAAGGCTTCACTTGGAAATTTCGGATTTTAATACGGTTGCTCTAAAATTTGGGTTAGACCCATTTCCCACTCAATTTGACCTCCTAAACAAGAATATGAAGTCGGATTTTCGAAAAACGAAACGGATCTTTTTTATATACAGCTAAACAAGTTTCCGGTAACTTCCGAAGCACATTTTTAAGAACTTTTTGGGTCAAATTCGAATATAATCATTTCATTAAGTTCTCGACTCCAAACTCACATGTGAGGCTCTAGTTTCACTCTATCATTTTCCAGGTCGTTACATCCTTGAGGTACTCATTTTTAATGATATTTGGGGTATCTCATTGTTTATTCTTTTAGATGTGCTTAGTCTTTCTTTTACTATTTCTAAATCTTCTTCTATATCAATTTCATTATAACTATAATCGTTTTTATCTATGACTGTAACTATTCTTTCAAACGGATCTTCTATTTTTATTTTATCTATTATATTTTTTGCTGTTATTTTATGTTTTGTTGTTAGGACATATAAGTTTTTACATCTAGCTGTAAATATTTTACTTCCTGGGGCTAGTTCTATCCCTGACATTCGCCAGTATAATACTAGTGATTTATCTATATTTCTATCATTTATTGCTACTGAGTAGTTAACACTTATTATAAATTTAAATTTTTGGTATATGAGGTTACCTCTTACTGCAGTTATTATACTTTTTTCTATGGGTTGTATAATTCTATCATCCGCTAAGTATATTTCTATTGGTGTGTCTATTCCTTCTCTAAAACATGTTTTTATTAATATTTCTGTTCCTCCTAAATGTACATATTTAATTGGATTTTTAGCCTTAATATCTTGTATTTCTTTATTTACTATTCGTTTATTTATTATTGGTATTTTGGCCTTTCCTTTAGTGTATTTGCAATCTATGATATGTTCTCTTTGACTTACTACATAATATTCTTCTTTTTGTCGTTTAAACCAGTTTCTTACTGTTGGTATTTCGAATATTTTTACTACGAAAAATGGTATCAGAGCTATGGATAATAAGAAACACGGTAAGAAACATACGAGTAGAAAATTAAGAAAAATAAGAAGAAAATTAAATAAATTATATCCGGAATATAAACAACTTAATATCACAAAGACTAATAATGAAAAATTGGATCAATTAATAGATAATATATCTAAAATATAATATAAATATATTCAATATTTAAAAATACAATGAATAACAAGAATAACGAATATAGACAAAAACTTAATGAAATAATTATAGAAAAACGACAAGAATTAGAACATAGACAAAATAGACTTAACAATAATATATTCACAGGAATTTGTCACAAATCTATAGTAGCACAAAGAAAGACTATTTTATATCTAGAAATACAAATAAATAACTTAGAATATAAACTACAACATAATTTATAAATGAATAAAGAAAAATACGCAATAGATGCAAAAACATATGAAAATTATGACGGATTAAAAATAAAGATAATATTTTCTAATCTAGGAAGAAGATATAAGAAAATAGGTGACAATATAAGTTTAATGTTAGAAAAAGAAACGGTAAAACTAGAAGATAGTTTAACTGCTATGGTAAGAATAACAAAAGAAAATGAAGAAATAGATAGAAGAACGGAAATTGAAAGAATAAAACTGTCACACCCCAAATCCGGATGTGATGGCACGTGTCCATTTCCCACCGGACAGGTCAGCCTAACCCAACCACAACGATAGAGAAGTAGAAATACGAGAATAAAAGATAATAAATAAGCGGAAGACTTTAATTAAGACTCAACACTACCCAGAATTTGGTTGTCACATGTACAAACCTTTAAATACAGAATTCGAATAAAAATATGCAAGTCTCAGAGTATAGTTCTCGAATAGAACAAAACCGAAAGTAAAGATAACTCAAGGGCACGTCTGGAATGAACCGCTACCTCTCGAGTATGTCCCGAAGCTCAATCTGCTAAAGAAAATACTAAGCCGAATCTGAGAGAGAGCTGTCAACCTACACAATTGTGTAGAAGCAAGGGTGAGTACCGAAAACCACAGGTACTCGCAAGTAACTCTAAACTAAACAAAACTAGCAGTTACAAACAACTCCTTTCAAACCCAACCGAACCACAGAAACTTCAATCTAGCAGCAAACCAACCAACCTATACTATATAGATCATATTCAACAGCCAAAACCAACAGTATATTCTCATCAACCTCATATCAACAAATAAGAGCAAGTAGATCAAATTCCACATAAGAAGGGTAAACCGATACAATCCACACATCACAGACAAAGATAAGGCAAATGCGATGCAAAATGCAATAATGATGTCATGTAGTCGTGATGCATGTCTGTCCTATGATACACATCTGTTGATGTAATCAGTCCGCGCTGAATACTCAAATCAGAACTCATGGGGGCCACACATGGACCATGTATCACCGCAGGAACCAGATCCCATCGGCATCCAAATCGCTAGCCGGAGCTAGTCCATCTCGTATAACTCTAGCCGGAGCTAGTCTCAACTGTGTCTCATATACATCCATCCTCATATCAGTGTTTCAGAACTCATGCAACAGATAGTTCACACATGGGATGAATAATGAATATGCACATGTCATCAATCACAATCATATCACGATCACATCATAGTATTACACATCATCTGTCTCAATCACAACCATATCACGACCACATCATAGTTTTACACATCACCTGTCTCAATCACAACCATATCACGACCACATCATAATATTACACATCACTTGTCTCAATCACAACCATAACACGGCCACATCAATAATTACACATCACCTGTCTCAATCACAACCATATCACGACCACATCATAATATTACACATCATCTGTCTCAACGTCAATGTATGTATCAATCATAGCCTACTCATGCTCCTCTATCCCCTCAATATCAGTTATCACATGACTTATTCAACAAATTCAAGTCACATATAACACATTTAGCTCGTTTTATTCCCCATCTTTCACTTACAACAATTTCAATCAACAAATAAAACTCATCCTCAATCCCAATTACTCCCCAACACAATTAGGAAAGTAGTCATGTGTAGTCTAAGAGTTTTACAAAGTTTGGAAGCCACTTGCCTTAAAACGAACTCCAAAAGTTACTTGACTTGAGCCTTTCCTCTCCGAGTATAATCCGGATCACGATAATCTATTCAAACAATTAATCACAATCACAATTCTAGTCCAATGACACCAAAATCAAGAAATTTAGGGAAAAAGGGCAAAACGGTCCAAAAGTCTAATACCGGAAAAGGATACCCAAATCTGGAAATTTTTGATGTAAAATGATCCTTAAAGTATTTGGAAGCTACTGGTGAAAATCAATTTGAAAACGGAGTTTAAATCAATTCACAAACTCAATCTGAAGGAAAATCTACGTTCTTGAAGAAGCCTAAAATATTCGGATCCGAAACCCCAACTCGAAAATGAAATATCTCTTGAAAAACATCTTACCCATGCTTAGATAAGTTCAAATATGAAATTTCATCAAAAACGGAGTTAAGATCGACCTTGAAATTCTCAATTTATCAAACTTTAACTTTACCGGGAAGGTCCAAATTGTACGCGGTTAATATGATGAAAATAATCGATGAATCAATAATTTTATGTTAAAATCAGTTTACCCATAACATAAGGATCGTAAATATACCTTTTTCATCAAAAAGGGAGTCCAAATCGATAAAACTCCAATTTTTCCCAAGAGATTTACAGATAGGAAAAAAAACCAGATAAAGAAATTATGAGAAAATGTCGAATTGAAGATTGAATACTAACCCTCATATTAATTCAAGAAGAAATCCGTCAGAATAACTCCATTCCGATCTCTAGAACTCCCGATATGTTCAAAATACCAAATGAACACAGTCTGAGATTTTTATAAAAGTATATGGCTGTTATGCACCAGAAAAAACAACAGTTAATCTTTCACTAAAAAGACCGTAATTTCCTCATACGCTAGTGAAATGACCCGATTCTTTTTTGTAAATGTCTTAAATAATGATACGGACCTGCTCGTTCATTCGGAGCTCAATTTCATGCTCGTTGCCCAGTCAAATATCATTTCTACTCGGTAAACAATTATTTCTTATTTGCGATAAAAGTCCAATCTCGGGTTAGCGAAAATGCACCAAAATTTGCAGATAAGTCCTATAATTCATGCTCAAAATTTCAGAACCTTCGGAATAATTTTTCGACCTTTAAAACTAATAATGAACTCTTTAGTTGCCACAATTTGCTGAAATAGTGTCAAAGCATCCAAAAAGCTTAAAAACTCACCCAAAACTCATTTGGCACTTCCCGAACACAAACCAAATATGCTACTAGCTTGAAAATGACATTTCGGACTCAATAAAATTGTCGGAATTTGAATTCGAGGTCTCCTTGACCCGGTATCCGATAAGGCGTCAAGAAACTAACTTTAGGCTCAAAAACTCGAAACGCACTCGGGGCCTCTAAAAATTCAACCAAGATGCATTCTAGACTTAGAATCACCCCCTGAATCCAACGGTGTCCTCGGAATTTCATTTCAAGCACCGGAATCTCGTTTGTTGACCAAAGTCAACTCTTGATCAACATTTCACAATTTTTGCAACTTAAGACCTCAAATCTTCGTTTTAACTCCAAATTTGACTCCGTAAATTCTCATAGACCCGTTTTGACATTCCAAAACTGTTGGAATAGATGGAAATCCGATCCGAGTCTCGAAACTCCAAATGACTCGAAATAGCACTTTTAATCAAACTTTAACTCTTAAAAACTCAACTTTCCAAAAACTCAACTTTTCATCAATTTACCTTCAAACCAACTTCGAAAATACAATAATTAGGACTCAAGGCAACTATCGGGAGGGGTAAAACGGTCATTTTATGAAAATTTCCAAAAATGACCTTTAGGGTTATTACAAAAACAACAAGCAAAAAAGGAAGTACAATAATTAGAAGAAGTAAAAAATACTAAAATAATAGAGCTAGAAAAAGAGCTAGCAATATTAAAAGAAATGTATGAAATTAAACAAAAAGAAAAAGAACAAAAAACAAAATTAGCAAATGAGATAATTAAATTTAAAGAAAAATTGCAATTACAAGATGAATTTGGAGAAAAAGAAGAAAATAACCAAGATAATCTACCCGAAATAAGAGTTGATGAAATAAACGATGATGATCTAGAACAACATTCGGAAACAAGCGAAACATATACGGAACTTTTAGCAAACATAGATAATACAAAGAATTTAGAAGTAAATACAGAAGATGTAGACATGGACGAAAAACCTAGCACATCAGGGGTAAAAAACCCAAAAAATATTAATCCAAAATATTATAATGAAAATTATGAACAATATGATAAATAAAAAACTATGTGGGATAAAAGATTAAATAAAAAATGGACGCATAAACCAATAACTAGACAACATGAATTTTTAGATTTAGATTGTGTAGTAGACATAAATAAAACAATCCAATTATGGGTAGGATACATATCAAAACAATTAATAGATAACAAGATAGTAATAGCAGAGGCACCAGGATACATAGAAAGAACACTTATAGGAACAGTAAAATTATGGCTACAAAATTTAACAAATGAAAGCTTAACAACTTTAAGAAATAATAAGAAATTTGATGGTGGAATAGCCACTACAACCATTGAAATATTATATAAATATGAAATAGCTATAAGAAATGAATTTAGTAGTATGACAACAGAAGTAGAAGAACAAAATAAAGAAAAAATCATAAATCAGGATCTAATGAAAAAATTAGCAATATGTAATTTGTGTTACATAGATGAATATACATGTGCATTTAGAGAATATTATTATAAAGGAACATATAGCATAGAAGAAAGTAAAGAAATAAGAAAATTATATTTTACAAAATTACCAGAACCTTTTAATTCAAAAGTAATAAAAAGTTGGAATAAAGCAGAATTAACAGATACCTTAGGAGCTAGAATAAAATTCTTACAACGATGGTTTATGGAACTATGTGAAAAACATAAAGAAGAAATAAAAATGGGAAAAAATATTAGTAAAAAACTTGGCATGTTGCAAAAATAAGACATCACCTCAATTTGGTTGTACGGATAGGTATTATAAAAATAAAAAGAAATATAATAAAAAATACATATCAAAATATAAATATAAAAAACCAAGAAGAAGGTACTATGTAAAAAATTACAAAACCAAAAGACCATATAGACCAAAAAGAAAACTAGCGGAATGTACTTGTTATAATTGTGGAAAATTAGGACATATAGCTAGAGATTTTAAATTACCTAAAAATCCAAAGAAAAAACAAATATCAGAAATAATAATAGACGATGAAAAATATACACAAATAGAATACGTAGATTATGAATTAGAAAGCAATGATAGTATATATGAATTATCGGAAAATCAAAATAGATAATGACATAGAAATAGAAAATGAATTCTATAATATAACAAATGACTGAAGCAGATATACAAACAATAAATAAAGAAGAACATCAAGACGAAGAATATTTAGAACAGAAAATAATATTTGATAATAGTATATTTGAACAAATAAAAGGAAAAGAATTAGACCTAAGCATAGCAAAAATATTCGAAATACCAACAGTAAGAAACTGGTTTAAACGACAAAAAGAAGAATATTATGTAGTAAGTTAAAGAGAACATATCATAGATTGCAAATACACTAAAGGAAATGCCAAAATACCAATAATAAATAAACGAATAATAAATAAAGAAATTCAAGATATTAAGGCTAAAAATCCAATTAAATATGTACATTTAGGAGGAACAGAAATATTAATAAAATCATGTTTTGGAGAAGGAATAGATACACCTATAGAAATATAATTAGCGGATGATATAATTATACAACTCATAGAAAAAAGTATAATAAGTGCAGTAAGAGGTAACCTCATATACCAAAAATTTAAATTTATAACAAGTGTTAACTACTCAGTAGCAATAAATGATAGAAATATAGATAAATCACTAGTATTATACTGGCGAATGTCAGGGATAAAACTAGACCAGGAAGTAAAATATTTACAGCTAGATGTAAAAACTTATATGTCCAAACAACAAAACATAAAATAACAGCAAAAAATAAAATAGATAAAATAAAAATAGAAGATCCCTTTGAAAGAATAGTTATAGTCATAGATAAAAAAATTTATAGTTATAATGAAATTAATATAGAAGAAGATTTAGAAATAGTTAAAGAAAGATTAAGCACATCGAAAAGGATAAACAATGAGATACCCCAAATATCATGAAAAATGAGTACCTCAAGGAGAATAGATAAAACCCCACAAAAATCAATAGAAGAAGATATAAAACCACATCATTACTACATAACGGGAATAATGGAACAACGAAAATATTTAATATTAATAGATACAGGACGAGAAGAAAACTATATTACAAGATAATTAGTGACGGAAGATGAAATAACAACTATTGAACAATCATGCTCCAAACTACCAAAAGCATTAATGTATACCGAAGAAACTACAGAAAAGGAAATAATCATTGGAGAAATACCAATAGTGATAAAATTCAAAATATATCAAGGAAATGAAAATATCATTTTAGGAATAAAATGGCTAGAACAAGTAAAACCATATAATCTAGAAGATAAAACAGTTAACAATAAATTATGAAAATAAAAGGGTAATAATAAAAAGGACTTTGGTATGATAAAAATATGAAAATATATATATACTTGCAAAGATAATAATAGAAGGATATTACAACCGATATTATACACTAATGATAGATACGGGAGCAGAAACTAATATATGTAAATACAATTGTTTACCAGAAGATAAATGAGAAAAATTAAAAACACCGATAGTAGTAACGGGATTTAATAATGAAGGAAGCATGATCACACATAAGGCAAAAAATATAAAAGTACAAATTTGGGATAAGATATTAACTATAGAAGAAATATATAACTTTGAATTAACTACAAAAGATATGCTATTAGGAATGCCATTTTTAGAAAAATTATACCCATATATAATAACAAAAACACACTGGTGGTTCACGACACCTTGTAAACAAAAAATAGGAGCAAAAAAAGTAAATAATAAAAAATGAAAAACAATAGAATGGATAAAAGGAAGTGAAAAAATTACACAAAAATTAGAAAATATAAGAGAAGAAGACCCTAAAATAGAATTAATTATATTCTCTATAGATAAAGTAAAAATAATTCAAGATAAGTTAGAATTATTATATGAGGATCCTTTACAAGAATGGAAAAAACATAAAACAAAAGTAAAAATTGAGCTAATTGATAACAACAGTATAATAACCCAAACACCATTAAAGTATAATTTTAATGATTTAACCGAGTTTAATACAAGAAAGCAATAGTAAGCACACAAGCCCGACATTTATCGTAAATAAACATAGTGAACATAAAAGAGG
This sequence comes from Solanum verrucosum, assembly GCF_900185275.1. NCBI lineage: Eukaryota > Viridiplantae > Streptophyta > Magnoliopsida > Solanales > Solanaceae > Solanum > Solanum verrucosum. The sequence goes on from NW_026020759.1 coordinate 36,966, forward strand.
AAAAAGCAGAATGGTTATTGATTATAGAAATTAAATGCAAAAACTAAAACATATAATTATCCGATACCAAATAAAATACTAAAGATAAGACAAATACAAGGATATAATTATTTTAGCAAATTTGATTGTAAATCAGGATTTTATCACTTAAAACTATATGAAGAATCTAAAAAACTAACAGCATTCACTGTACTACAAGGATTTTATGAATGGAATGTATTATCATTTGGATATAAAAACGCACCAGGTAGATATCAACACTTGATGGACAATTACTTTAAACAAATAGAAAATTGTGTAGTGTACATTGATGATATATTATTATATTCCAAAACACAAGATGAACATATAAGATTATTAGAAAAATTTATACACATCATAGAATATTCAGGTACAAGTCTAAGAAAAAAGAAAGCTGATATAATGAAAAATCAAATAGAATTCTTAGGAATACAAATTGATAAAAACGTAATAAAATTGCAAACACATATAGTACAGAAAATAATTAACTCAAATGAACAACTAGACACAAAAAATAAATTACAATCATTCTTAGGACTAGTAAATCAAGTAAGAGAATACATACCAAAATTAGTAGAGAATTTAAAACCATTACAACAAAAATTAAAGAAAGATATAGAATATCAGTTTGATAAAAAAGACCAAATACAAATACAAATACAAAAGGTAAAATTATTATGTAAAAACTTACCTAAACTATACTTTCCAGATGAAAACAAAAAAAATTACTTATATAATAGAATCAGATGCGAGTGAAAAAAGTTATGGAGGAATATTAAAATACAGGTATGATGACACTACGATAGAACATCATTGCAGGTATTATTCAGGAACGTTTAATAATACAGAAATAAAATGGGAAATAAATAGAAAAGAATTATATTCAGTATATAAGTGTTTATTATCATTTGAACCATATATTGTATATAACAAATTTATTATAAGAACAGATAATACACAAGTAAAATTGTGGCTAACAAGAAAAATACAAGATTCGGTAACAACAAAAGAAATAAGGAGATTGGTATTAAATATATTAAATTTCACATTTATAATTAAAGTAATAAAAACTGATAAGAATGTTATTGCAGATTACTTATCAAGACAAAGCTACTTAGACTGAGAACGAAAATACAATGGAAGAGATACTCAAAGCCATAACTACACTTTGTATAAAAGTGGATAGTATGGACAACGAGATACAAAAGCTAAAGACTAGTGAAGATAAGCTGAAGTCTAAAGCTAGTCAGCAACATGACTATAAAAATACGGAGCTACGTCGATCGGAAGACGGAAAAAACCCAGAGCTAAAAGGAGACGATGGGAAACTACTTAAAACCCATAACATTTGTTTAAATATAGCTGCAGGTACAAGCAAACGAGTTAGTGAAAAAACAAAAGAATTCAAATTTAAACCAGCTATTCGAAAAAACCATTTACTCCAAGGCTAACACCAAAAAACATATTAACTATAGAACCACAAACTTCTACATATGCGGATAGCTACACCCATGACAAAAGAACATACAACCATATTACGCGAACCTATATAAAAATCCAAATATTTTTAAACCTTAACCCAAGATCTACTACAACCCAAGAACCCAACCAAGATTAGTTTAACCCAAAAATTACAAGGTTATAATAAACTGATTGCACCAATCGAAAACTAACGCCCAACTTGGTGAGGACATGTTACATCTATGGACTATTAAATACAGTATATACATATGATGGAGAGGAAACTAAGTGGAATATCGGAACTACATAAAGCATTTATTACATATAAGAGAGTTACTAAGGGAAATTTATTCTATGTAAAATTTTATACGGCAACAACAGAGATATTATACGAGGAAATAAAACCTCCGATACAAGTGGTAAAGATAGGACTAACAAAAGATATGATAATACCGGGAAGATATCGGACAGCAACGAGAAATACAAAAAATCGAGATACCTAGTTTTTATGCCAATGAGAGAATAATTGGTAATATCAACCATTATACAAGAGCTAGCAAATAATTACTTAAACGGAAACGCTATATGGAGCTACTATGCAAGAGATCAGTTAAATGATTTATTCCAATTCAAGGGAGCTAAGGAAAGCAGATATGGATGAAGTCCAATGATGGATTTTATCATTACTTAAGCTAGAAGAACGACCTACGACACGAGCATTAAAAAGAAGGATTTATTTCGGCAGAGTTATTAACCAGATATTGCAAGCTAATTGGTCACAGATACCTTGACCACATATGTTCAAAATTTAACGGAGAAGATAATATAATCCCAGACGTCCAGCTGGAATAAAGAGATAAAGTCGGAAGCAGATAATGATAAGATGATGAAGATAAAGATGAAGGAAAAGAAGACAATGAAGCTGAGATACGGACAAAAGAGATAGAGTAAACTTATTTGTCTTGTAAAAAAAAAATAAAAAATCAATAAAGTATGGTGTGAATAGTAGTGTGTCATAAGTAGTAAGGTATGGGATTGTAAGACAAGTGTAAGTAGTAGGTATGAGATTGTAAGAAAGCCATCAAGTAGTGTAAAAAAGTCATAGGAGTAAGTAATATAGTAGTATTATTAGGTGACAAGTGTAGTAATGCATTATGGTAAGTAATGTAGTACGTATGTAAATTCCTTTCTATATAAAGAAAGGCATATGTAAATAAAAAGGCAGGCAATGTCTAACTTAAACTTTCTTGAAAACACTCTCTCCACTGAGATATAAAAATACTTAAAAGTTAATGTGGAGAAATCTGAAATCCACTAAGATATTTCAGATAGCATGGCTAAGCAAGAGACAAAGGTATATTGTTCAAAAAATATGCAGAACTAATTTCATATATTCCTGAATATCATATATATGATTGAATAAATTTATGTTAGTTATTATGTATTAGAATTATTTGAATCATGATTTCTAGTTTATTAGCACACTGGAAACAGGGAGAAAACTTCTATACTATGCGATCCTAATGTTGAAACCGGTAGGCGAGGAAAGCCGTTTAGGGGAGTAAACAAAGTTGAGGCGCTGATAAGAAGGAAGTATCCGCTAAAGTACGATGCTAGTAGTGACAGGAAAACATGATAAAGATAATCTAGTTCATAATGATCTAATATGAATTTAATCAATTATGAATATGATAGGAAGGAATAATTTGAAATAAAACACCTGCACAATAAAGAATATGACTACATACGTGTA
>NW_026020759.1:40300-167800 GCF_900185275.1 Solanum verrucosum
GAATTCTATAATATAACAAATGACTGAAGCAGATATACAAACAATAAATAAAGAAAACATCAAGACGAAGAATTTAGAACAGAAAATAATATTTGATAATAGTATATTTGAACAAATAAAAGGAAAAGAATTAGACCTAAGCGTAGCAAAAATATTCGAAATACCAACAGTAAGAAACTGGTTTAAACGACAAAAAGAAGAATATTATGTAGTAAGTCAAAGAGAACATATCATAGATTGCAAATACACTAAAGGAAAGGCCAAAATACCAATAATAAATAAACGAATAATAAATAAAGAAATACAAGATATTAAGGCTAAAAATCCAATTAAATATGTACATTTAGGAGGAACAGAAATATTAATAAAAGCATGTTTTAGAGAAGGAATAGATACACCCATAGAAATATACTTAGCGGATGATAGAATTATACAACCCATAGAAAAAAGTATAATAAGTGCAGTAAGAGTAACCTCATATACCAAAAATTTAAATTTATAATAAGTGCTAACTACTCAGTAGCAATAAATGACAGAAATATAGATAAATCACTAGTATTATACTGGCGAATGTCAGGATAGAACTAGCCCCAGGAAGTAAAATATTTACAGCTAGATGTAAAAACTTATATGTTCTAACAACAAAACATAAAATAACAGCAAAAAATAAAATAGATAAAATAAAAATAGAAAGATCCCTTTGAAAGAATAGTTACAGTCATAGATAAAAAATTTATAGTTATAATGAAATTGATATAAAGAAGATTTAGAAATAGTAAAGAAAAGACTAAGCACATCGAAAAGAATAAACAATGAGATACCCCAAAATCATCAAAAATGAGTACCTCAAGAGAATAGATAAAACCCCACAAAAATCAATAGAAGAAGATAAAAACCACATCATTACTACATAACGGAATAATGGAAACAACGAAAATATTTAATATAATAGATACAGGACGAGAAGAAAACTATATTACAAGAGAATTAGTGACGGAAGATGAAATAATAACTATTGAACAATCATGCTCCGAACTACCAAAAGCATTAATGTATACCGAAGAAACTACAGAAAAGGAAATAATCATTGGAGGAGTACCAATAGTAATAAAATTCAAAATATATCAAGGAAATGAAAATATCATTTTAGGAATAAAATGGCTAGAACAAGTAAAACCATATAATCTAGAAGACAAACAGTTAACAATAAATTATGAAAATAAAAGAGTAATAATAAAAAGGACTTTGGTATGATAAAAATATGAAAATATATATATACTTGCAAAGATAATAATAGAAGGATATTACAACCGATATTATACACTAATGATAGATACGGGAGCAGAAACTAATATATGTAAATACAATTGTTTACCAGAAGATAAATGAGAAAAATTAAAAACACCGATAGTAGTAACGGGATTTAATAATGAAGGAAGCATGATCACACATAAGGCAAAAAATATAAAGTACAAATTTGGGATAAGATATTAACTATAGAAGAAAATATATAACTTTGAATTAACTACAAAAGATAATGCTATTAGGGAATGCCATTTTTAGAAAAATTATACCCATATATAATAACAAAAACACACACTGGTGGTTCACGACACCTTGTAAACAAAAAATAGGAGCAAAAAAAGTAAATAATAAAAAATGAAAAACAATAGAATGGATAAAAGAAGTGGAAAAAATTACACAAAAATTAGAAAATATAAGAGAAGAGACCCTAAAATAGAATTAATTATATTTCTCTATAGATAAAGTAAAAATAATTCCAAGATAAGTTAGAATTATTATATGAGGATCCTTTACAAGAATGGAAAAACATAAAACAAAAGTAAAAATTGAGTAATTGATAACAACAGTATAATAACCCAAACACCATTTAAAGTATAATTTTAATGATTTAACCGAGTTTAATACAAGAAAGCAATAGTAAGCACACAAGCCCGACATTTATCGTAAATAAACATAGTGAACATAAAAGAGGAAAAAGCAGAATGGTTATTGATTATAGAAATTTTAAATGCAAAAACTAAAACATATAATTATCCCGATACCAAATAAAATACTAAAGATAAGACAAATACAAGGATATAATTATTTTAGCAAATTTGATTGTAAATCAGGATTTTATCACTTAAAACTATATGAAGAATCTAAAAAACTAACAGCATTCACTGTACTACAAGGATTTTATGAATGGAATGTATTATCATTTGGATATAAAAACGCACCAGGTAGATATCAACACTTGATGGACAATTACTTTAAACAAATAGAAAATTGTGTAGGTGTACATTGATGATATATTATTATATTCCAAAACACAAGATGAACATATAAGATTATTTAGAAAAATTTATACACATCATAGAATATTCAGGTACAAGTCTAAGAAAAAAGAAAGCTGATATAATGAAAAATCAAATAGAATTCTTAGGAATACAAATTGATAAAAACGTAATAAAATTGCAAACACATATAGTACAGAAAATAATTAACTCAAATGAACAACTAGACACAAAAAATAAATTACAATCATTCTTAGGACTAGTAAATCAAGTAAGAGAATACATACCAAAATTAGTAGAGAATTTAAAACATTACAACAAAAATTAAAGAAAGATATAGAATATCAGTTTGATAAAAAAGACCAAATACAAATACAAATACAAAAGGTAAAATTATTATGTAAAAACTTACCTAAACTATACTTTCCAGATGAAAACAAAAAAATTACTTATATAATAGAATCAGATGCGAGTGAAAAAAGTTATGGAGGAATATTAAAATACAGGTATGATGACACTACGATAGAACATCATTGCAGGTATTATTCAGGAACGTTTAATAATACAGAAATAAAATGGGAAATAAATAGAAAAGAATTATATTCAGTATATAAGTGTTTATTATCATTTGAACCATATATTGTATATAACAAATTTATTATAAGAACAGATAATACACAAGTAAAATTGTGGCTAACAAGAAAAATACAAGATTCGGTAACAACAAAAGAAATAAGGAGATTGGTATTAAATATATTAAATTTCACATTTATAATTAAAGTAATAAAAACTGATAAGAATGTTATTGCAGATTACTTATCAAGACAAAGCTACTTAGACTGAGAACGAAAATACAATGGAAGAGATACTCAAAGCCATAACTACACTTTGTATAAAAGTGGATAGTATGGACAACGAGATACAAAAGCTAAAGACTAGTGAAGATAAGCTGAAGTCTAAAGCTAGTCAGCAACATGACTATAAAAATACGGAGCTACGTCGATCGGAAGACGGAAAAAACCCAGAGCTAAAAGGAGACGATGGGAAACTACTTAAAACCCATAACATTTGTTTAAATATAGCTGCAGGTACAAGCAAACGAGTTAGTGAAAAACAAAAGAATTCAAATTTAAACCAGCTATTCGAAAAACCATTTACTCCAAGGCTAACACCAAAAAACATATTAACTATAGAACCACAAACTTCTACATATGCGGATAGCCTACACCATGACAAAAGAACATACAACCATATTACGCGAACCTATATAAAAAATCCAAATATTTTTAAACCTTAACCCAAGATCTACTACAACCCAAGAACCCAACCAAGATTAGTTAACCCAAAAATTACAAGGTTATAATAAACTGATTGCACAATCGAAAACTAACGCCAACTTGGTGAGGACATGTTACATCTATGGACTATTAAATACAGTATATACATATGATGGAGAGGAACTAAGTGGAATATCGGAACTACATAAAGCATTTATTACATATAAGAGAGTTACTAAGGGAAATTTATTCTATGTAAAATTTTATACGGCAACAACAGAGATATTATACGAGGAAATAAAACCTCCGATACAAGTGGTAAAGATAGGACTAACAAAAGATATGATAATACCGGAAGATATCGGACAGCAACGAGAAATACAAAAAATCGAGATACCTAGTTTTTTATGCCAATGAGAGAATAATTGGTATATCAACCATTATACAAGAGCTAGCAAATAATTACTTAAACGGAAACGCTATATGGAGCTACTATGCAAGAGATCAGTTAAATGATTTATTCCAATTCAAGGGAGCTAAGGAAAGCAGATATGGATGAAGTCCAATGATGGATTTTATCATTACTTAAGCTAGAAGAACGACCTACGACACGAGCATTAAAAGAAGGATTTATTTCGGCAGAGTTATTAACCAGATATTGCAAGCTAATTGGTCACAGATACCTTGACCACATATGTTCAAAATTTAACGGAGAAGATAATATAATCCCAGACGTCCAGCTGGAATAAAGAGATAAAGTCGGAAGCAGATAATGATAAGATGATGAAGATAAAGATGAAGGAAAAGAAGACAATGAAGCTGAGATACGGACAAAAGAGATAAGAGTAAACTTATTTGTCTTGTAAAAAAAAATAAAAAATCAATAAAGTATGGTGTGAATAGTAGTGTGTCATAAGTAGTAGGTATGGGATTGTAAGACAAGTGTAAGTAGTAGGTATGAGATTGTAAGAAAGCCATCAAGTAGTGTAAAAAAGTCATAGGAGTAAGTAATATAGTAGTATTATTAGGTGACAAGTGTAGTAATGCATTATGGTAAGTAATGTAGTACGTATGTAAATTCCTTTCTATATAAAGAAAGGCATATGTAAATAAAAAGGCAGGCAATGTCTAACTTAAAACTTTCTTGAAAACACTCTCTCCACTGAGATATAAAAATACTTAAAAGTTAATGTGGAGAAATCTGAAATCCACTAAGATATTTCAGATAGCATGGCTAAGCAAGAGACAAAGGTATATTGTTCAAAAAATATGCAGAACTAATTTCATATATTCCTGAATATCATATATATGATTGAATAAATTTATGTTAGTTATTATGTATTAGAATTATTTGAATCATGATTTCTAGTTTATTAGCACACTGGAAACAGGGAGAAAACTTCTATACTATGCGATCCTAATGTTGAAACCGGTAGGCGAGGAAAGCCGTTTAGGGGAGTAAACAAAGTTGAGGCGCTGATAAGAAGGAAGTATCCACTAAAGTACGATGCTAGTAGTGATAGGAAAACATGATAAAGATAATCTAGTTCATAATGATCTAATATGAATTTAATCAATTATGAATACGATAGGAAGAAATAATTTGAAATAAAACACCTGCACAATAAAGAATATGACTACATACGTGTATACTGAAATGATAAAAAACTAAGAAACTTTAATCTTATATATACTTAACGGTATAGAAATAATTGAATTAAGAAGAATAATATGGGAACAAATATTTAATGATTACAAATCAGAAGATATATTAAATCAAGAATGGTATGAAATAGAACTACATGATTTAGACTTCGAAAGAATAGAATGGTATGATTTAGAAATAAATTCAGATTAAAATGAACTACGAATATTTACAATATCGGATAAAATTTATGGAAGATATAAAACTCTTAGAACAATTAATGGAGGAAAATTTATATATGTACCAAAGAACCGAAGATATGTTATATCTAGAATACATCATAAATAATATTAAAGAAATATTCAGATTAAAACAACTATCGGAAGAATATTACAATAAATATTATTACATTTTACCATGAATTTCACACTACCAAAAAATATCATTAAAGGGATATCAAGATTAAGACACTTAGCAAAAGAATACTACAATAAAATCTTTAAAATAAAATACTCACGTACCGGCTACCACACTACCACCTACCACACTACCACTTCCATGAATCCCCCAACTACCAGTTCCGCACCGAAAAATGGTATCAGAGTTATGGATAATAAGAAACACGGTAAGAAACATATGAGTAGAAAATTAAGAAAAATAAGAAGAAAATTAAATAAATTATATCCGGAATATAAACAACTTAATATCACAAAGACTAATAATGAAAAATTAGATCAATTAATAGATAATATATCTAAAATAGAATATAAATATATACAATATTTAAAAATACAATGAATAACAAGAATAACGAATATAGACAAAAACTTAATGAAATAATTATAGAAAAACGACAAGAATTAGAACATAGGCAAAATAGACTTAACTATAATATATTCGCAGGAATTTGTCACAAATCTATAGTAGCACAAAGAAAGACTATTTTATATCTAGAAATACAAATAAATAACTTAGAATATAAACTACAACATAATTTATAAATGAATAAAGAAGAATATGCAATAGATGAAAAAACATATGAAAATTATGACGGATTAAAAATAAAGATAATATTTTCTAATCTAGGAAGAAGATATAAGAAAATAGGTGACAATATAAGTTTAATGTTAGAAAAAGAAACGGTAAAACTAGAAGATAGTTTAACTGCTATGGTAAGAATAACAAAAGAAAATGAAGAAATAGATAGAAGAACGGATATTGAAAGAATAAAACAACAAGCAAAAAAGGAAGTACAACAATTAGAAGAAGTAAAAAATACTAAAATAATAGAGTTAGAAAAAGAGCTAGCAATATTAAAAGAAATGTATGAAATTAAACAACAAGAAAAAGAAAAAAAAACAAATTTAGCAAATGAGATAATTAAATTTAAAGAAAAATTGCAATTACAAGATGAATTAGGAGGAAAAGAAGAAAATAACCAAGATAATCTACCTGAAATAAGAGTTGATGAAATAAACGATGATGATCTAGAACAACATTCGGAAACAAGCCAAACATATACAGAACTTTTAGCAAACATAGATAATACAAAGAATTTAGAAGTAAATACAGAAGATGTAGACATGGACGAAAAACCTAGCACATCAGGAGTAAAAAAACCCAAAAAATTTTAATCCAAAATATTAAAATGAAAATTATGAACAATATGATAAAGAAAAAACTATGTGGGATAAAAGATTAAATAAAAAATGGACGCCTAAACCAATAACTGGACAACATGAATTTTTAGATTTAGAATGTGTAGCAGACATAAATAAAACAATCCAATTATGGGTAGAATACATATCAAAACAATTAATAGATAACAAGATAGTAATAACAGATGCACCAGGATACATAGAAAGAAAACTTATAGGAACAGTAAAATTATGGCTACAAAATTTAACAAATGAAAGCTTAACAACTTTAAGAATTAATAAAAAATTTGATGGTGCAATAGCCACTACAACCTGTCACGACCCAAAAATGGACGTGATGGCACTCGTCTGAACCCACCAAGACAAGTCAGCCTAAAACTCAACCATCATAATAAAATGCGGAAATTTTTATAATAAACTCAAATATACCCCCAAAATTTGGTTGTCACGTGTACAAGCTTCTAAAGTATTACAATTGAATCAAAAGAAAAATACAAGTCTCATATGACATTGTTTCTAGAGTAGAACAAGATCATAAACAGGAGTAAGAAGGATCGCTGAGAAGACAAACAACTACCTCACAAATCTCCCAGAAGCCTCGAAAAAGAAGAGAATAACAAGTACCACAAAAATCCAGTTTCGTAACCTACAAAAATTTGTAGAAGCAAAGGGGTGAGTACCAAACCACACGGTACTCAGCAAGTAAACCTCTAAACACGAGTTAAGGGGATAGAATACAAGTACTCCTTACACCCCAACCGAACCTTCACAACTACAATCTGTATAAAATCAGCCCAACCTAACAGTTCACAATTTACAAAGCACATAGCTCAACACAACACTCTAACAATTTCATATCCTCAACAACAACACTCTAACAATTGCATACCTTCAACAACAAGCTCAATATTCATCAGTCACAAGTTCCATAGAAAGGCACTCATGAGATCAGCAACACACAAGATCAAGTTCACCAATAATAAAGAAGTGCAATGCAATGAAATACAATGTCAAGTATAGTGATGCATGTTTGACCTAATGATACACACCCGCTGCCTCTCAGTCCAGGACCCATGGGGGACATATCTGTCCATGCATCCATCGCGGCGCGCGATACGACCCTCGATAATAGTAACCATCGCGGCGCGCGATACGTCCCTCGAAATATAATATCCGTCGCGGCGCGCGACACGTCCCTCGAAATATAGTATCCATCGCGGCGCGCGATACGTCCCTCGAAATGGTACATACTCTTTATTTTCTTATTCTTTCTCAATGCACATAACACTTGTCACAACCATGTCTCAAAACAATGCAAATGACATGTTCACACAAATAATGAAGAGATGACCATTTTCATAACATTGCACAATTCACAACAAGACAATCAGGATACAACATCAACAATGATTCAACAAGCCTTTCAAACAATTCTCAACACATCACACAAACAATTGATCACATTGCCTTTTATTATCCCTTTTTCATCATTAGAATTAATCAATGTGGACAAGTCAACCCATCACCAAGCCTCATTACCCTAAACACATATTACAAGGAAATACATGAATTCCATACACTTAACAAGGGTTTAGAAATCCACTTGCCTCAAATAATCGAACAATCACTCCAGTACTTGAGTCTTCCATTTTTGTTGTACTTCCAACTCGAAGCAATCTATTCACATGAATAATCACAATAAGATTTCAAAACTAATAACACCATAGTACTATAGGTTTAGCCTAGACCTAAAAGTTCACCCAAACCTAAAATCAAGCTCTTATATCTGGGTGCCAATTAACATGTCAACTCTCATGTTTCTCAAATTCAAGCCTAAGGTTAAGACTACAACTTTAATTTCTTTCATATAATATAATTCACTCGATATTTAATGACATATCAAAACTTGGAATTATAATGTGATGACAAAAACGTTTTTTTAAGAAAAAGAACCGAACCAAAGTAGTGACCGAAAACAATTTGTAGAGTCAAATTTGCCATTACACTCATCATTATCACATAAACCTCATAACTACCCTATCGTAAGGCTATTAGTGGCCAATCACGTGTCATAGTTCTCCACTAACATCTTTATATAAAAAGAAAGCACCATTGACAATTAATCTGAAACAAATTCCAACTTTCCAGATTGTTACTCTAACCCACTGCATATACCAATCTCACTCTCTCTTCCTCACCTTATGACTACCTTATAATCATTCCAATAATTACCTAAAACAATTACCCACTAAAACTTGTCCCCCAAATTCAAAGAACCCACGTGTAGCAACATTAATTGAAAGCAGCAATAGCTTCTAAAATCAGTATGCTACTCCTTATCCTCCCCTTGAAAACATATTAATTGATTCATGAATTTACAATTCATTACGTATTTAAAGAGTTTCAATTTGAAATCTCACCTGGATGCAGTTCGCAACTTGCGATGCCGAAACCCTTGCCCGCTCTTTCTTCCCGGTTTTACTTCCTTTCTCAATTAATTATGTACTAAAAGTGATAAATTTAACTCACTTATTTTATTAAATATAGGCTAAATGGTATAGGGTCTTAAATAATTTATCACTTTAGCCCATTAACTATCGATTAAGTCATTTATCTACAATTATCCATCAGTTAATTAACTCAAGTTAAACAAATAGTTTAAAATTCTCAAAAATGCCATACCGGGTTATTACATTATCCACCACTAAAAACCATGTTCGTCCTCGTACATAAAGTAAAAGAAAAAAGAAAGACTGGCGTTATCAAAAGCCTAAGTTATGACCTACCAGTTAGTGTTCATCTTTCTAAGTGAGCTCTTCCTCAAGACCATTCCATCAAGATCAACCGCTAAGAACTAAACTTTCGTATCAAACCTTGGAAGATCTATAAATCAAAAGTGATTATTAAGACACAACTAACTCATGAACCCAATCTAAACTCAAACTCATTTGACCTTAACACAACCATCATGACGAATCTTTTCTCGCATAACCAAGATAACCTTTTGAATCAATACTGACTACAACTAGAAGTGATCCTGAATCAACCATCATACACTCATAATGCACAAACCATTACATATCTTATCAAGATTCCTTTCTCACAACACAATCCTTCCATAAACTTGAGTTATAAAAATTGGATCTTTAGACATTGAGTACTCATCAGGAGAGAATCAAACTTATCTAACTCAAAGAAGGAAATGATCAAGTAACCACCCAACAAATAATACATCCAAGTATACAAAACCTCTAACAGTACTCTTACACAATTGTAACTCTTCATAGTAGCTCTTATATAAGTTCTCATAAGAAAGGTTGTGTGTGTAGAACTACCGGTATACTTTGACTATCCCAAACAACACCAAATCTATCATAAGTGAAATGACCAAGTCTGTCCAAGGATCCTACCCTATCAAGAAGAAATAAGAGGATCGGTGCATCCGATCCACCACTAAGGATTCACCCATAGAAGTAAAAACACATGTGGGCGTATGCAACGAATCATACTCCAAATCATGTACGAAACAAAATAGGTGGTCACATATGAATGTACGGAAGTAAGGTCGAATAACACAAGATACTCCTTCCATGGTACCCATATAAATAAAATTCCAATCATCTGACTCTATCTCTCAATTTTTTAGCCACTCACAATCAACCAGTCATAATACCAACAAACATCATAACCACACCAGCCACTTACATTACTCTCAAACTGTCATTAGTATGAAAGTCTTCTTAGCAAACACATTGTAGCCTCAAAAAAAAATTCAAAATATGGCTCTCTCACTTTCCATGTAAGCATTCCATGATAGATACGGGTCACACCCAAGGATGATAACACTAATTTTAAAATTGAATGTACTCTCTCATAGAGGTAAAGCTATTGAATTGTACCCAATGTTAACTCCACGCAATCTTTCTCATACCAAGTTTCAATTACCATTTAACCTATCATATACCTCATCTCAAAGCTTAGAGAGGTTCTTTGTCACCCTAATTATTTTGTATACTATGAGCACATAACCTCTATTTACCAGTAAATGTCTATGCAACCCAATAACACAATCTATGTAGTCCCATCAATGAAATAATTTCAATCCCCTCAAAATCTTCAATAATCATGTAGAACTGTAGGTTCATACCGTAGCGTCCCCATAAGTCATCTACCACAATTCGAACAACCCACACCAACATAAAAATGTAACATCTTTCACACGTCCCTGTTTATTACTCGAAGAAAACTCAATCCTTGTAAAAAAAATTCACTGATAATCTCTAGTAAGTCTTTACCGAACATGTTCACATCACATAATCATATCTAAACTCAAAAGCGAAACTCCATATAACCTTTCAACTTCGAACCAGAGATCTATACGAGATGGCTTATTCCTTAACCTCTTTTATATTCCTCTCATGACGCAACTCTAAACACCTTGAACTCTTCAATATACTCGACTCTTGTTTCTTTCGCTAACTTGCTTACCAATCTTATCATTTGACCAACAATCCATGACATTTTTACCTTATCCTCTAAATGATAACATTATGTGAAACTCCCCTTAGGTCCTTTAACAATCAAAATTAACCCAATTTACGACTCAAATTATGCACAAGTCCTTCAAAATGCTCAATTTTATTCAAGCGGTGTCTCAGCACCTCCTATAACTTTCCATGCAATCAAGCTACTCACCAAATAATAGCAAACCATAACATCAGATACTCGCAAGTTGTCACTACCATACAAAAATCCATTTAACCAATAATCTTTATCCTATAGTTCATCCTAATCATAATCCATCACAAACTCTTATTATTGTCATCCTTAGTTAGCTCTTGTCATCACCACGAAGGCAACCTTTTCATCAATATGACACCTTAAACCCAGTTATACCTATCAAATTTAAAGGACTAACCCACTTTTATATGCACTTTTTACTAAAATTTCCAATTACCTTCACACAAGTATACCCTTTGAGACTATCTTTACTCATAAGCTTGTCATCCTAAGGTCGATCCACTTCCAAGGAGCTTACGGTGAATTCAACACTCATCTAAAATCCTCAAGATACATTTCACAACCTAAACACATCAATATCATACCAAAGATCCACCACTAAAAGATTTCTTATATATAATGCTTAACACATCCATCCGTACTAACAAGCTAGTTGGTTCTCAAATATGAATCCAACACCAAATCTTATTATATGAGCATGTGATACAATATATAACTCTTTAAGTAGTTAGTATTTGCCCTTAACAATCGACGTGTCCATTTTTATATACCACTAGTACCATACAGTGAAAGTTTGTTAAATCCACCACTAGAACACATCATACCTATCGAGAAGATTGTACCCAAATAACCTACACATTTCTGCCTCATTAAGTAACTAACATACACTACCAAATTTGTTCGGTCTCTCGTCCGAAGCGATATGCATCCCTTCGTAGATCAGGTCAATAACAGCAGTAACACATTCTCCAACTCTAAACAAGTAAGAATCGGTACCATTATAGTAGTCGTATCATGACCCTCTTTGATATGTACACAATCTATAAAGTCGTAGCAGAAATCTAACCTCAATTGGTGCATCATTATTCTCATCATTTTCTAAGCAGCTCATTCATGTTATGATAACTTTACTAATTGTATTTTTCAAAATTACAGTGTTTATTATCCGGTAATCCTTTTAATCATTCCACTTCTAATTATCGAACCACTACAGATATTACTTATACTACACAAGTACTATTCCCTTTGTTGGGGGCAACTGACTTGAAAAAGATAACATATTCACGAACTCCCCCAAACCATTGTTCAAACTCATCATTCGAATATCCTCAAAATGCATGGTCAAGTCATCACCTTACTCAACCCTTTCAAATATGATTACACATCATTTTCATAAGTATATCACTTCCACCTTAATAACAGATCTAAAATCCAACCAATACATGACACGCCAACTACTCACATGAGGAATTACACACGAGTCATCATATAAGTGAGAGAGAATGAAATGAGGTGATAAGAATCAAAATTGGACCAAGGAAGCACGATAGAGATTCAAAAAGTGAAGATTTTTCCTAAATGTCACTATAGCCTCTCGAAGATAAGTACAGACGTCTCCGTATCGATCCTCGAGACTCTACTTAGACTCGACTTATATACACGTGAGACCTACGAACCTAGGGCTCTGATACCATTTTGTCACGACCGAAAAATGGACGTGATGGCACTCGTCTTAACCCACCAAGACAAGTCAGCCTAATACTCAACCATCACAATAAAATGCGGAAATTTTTATAATAAACTCAAATATACCCCCAAAATCTGGTTGTCACGTGTACAAGCCTCTAAAGTATTACAATTGAATCAAAAGAAAAATACAAGTCTCATATGACATTGTTTCTAGAGTAGAACAAGATCATAAACAGGAGTAAGAAGGATCGCTGAGAAGACAAACAACTACCTCACAAATCTCCCAGAAGCCTCGAAAAAGAAGAGAATAACAAGTACCACAAAAATCCAGTTTCGTAACCTACAAAAATTTGTAGAAGCAAGGGGTGAGTACCAAACCACACGGTACTCAGCAAGTAAACCTCTAAACACGAGTTAAGGGGATAGAATACAAGTACTCCTTACACCCCAACCGAACCTTCACAACTACAATCTGTATAAAATCAGCCCAACCTAACAGTTCACAATTTACAAAGCACATAGCTCAACACAACACTCTAACAATTTCATATCCTCAACAACAACACTTTAACAATTGCATACCTTCAACAACAAGCTCAATATTCATCCGTCACAAGTTCCATAGAAAGGCACTCACAAGATCAGCAACACACAAGATCAAGTTCACCAATAATAAAGAAGTGCAATGCAATGAAATACAATGTCAAGTATAGTGATGCATGTCTGACCTAATGATACACACCCGCTGCCTCTCAGTCCGGGACCCATGGGGGACATATCTGTCCATGCATCCATCGCGGCGCGCGATACGACCCTCGATAATAGTAACCATCGCGGCGCGCGATACGTCCCTCGAAATATAATATCCGTCGCGGCGCGCGACACGTCCCTCGAAATATAGTATCCATCGCGGCGCGCGATACGTCCCTCGAAATGGTACATACTCTTTATTTTCTTATTCTTTCTCAATGCACATAACACTTGTCACAACCATGTCTCAGAACAATGCAAATGACATGTTCACACAAATAATGAAGAGATGACCATTTTCATAACATTGCACAATTCACAACAAGACAATCAGGATACAACATCAACAATGATTCAACAAGCCTTTCAAACAATTCTCAACACATCACACAAACAATTGATCACATTGCCTTTTATTATCCCTTTTTCATCATTAGAATTAATCAATGTGGACAAGTCAACCCATCACCAAGCCTCATTACCCTAAACACATATTACAAGGAAATACATGAATTCCATACACTTAACAAGGGTTTAGAAATCCACTTGCCTCAAATAATCGAACAATCACTCCGGTACTTGAGTCTTCCATTTTTGTTGTACTTCCAACTCGAAGCAATCTATTCACATGAATAATCACAATAAGATTTCAAAACTAATAACACCATAGTACTATAGGTTTAGCCTAGACCTAAAAGTTCACCCAAACCTAAAATCAAGCTCTTATATTTGGGTGCCAATTAACATGTCAACTCTCATGTTTCTCAAATTCAAGCCTAAGGTTAAGACTACAACTTTAATTTCTTTCATATAATATAATTCACTCGATATTTAATGACATATCAAAACTTGGAATTATAATGTGATGACAAAAACGTTTTTTTAAGAAAAAGAACCGAACCAAAGTAGTGACCGAAAACAATTTGTAGAGTCAAATTTGCCATTACACTCATCATTATCACATAAACCTCATAACTACCCTATCGTAAGGCTATTAGTGGCCAATCACGTGTCATAGTTCTCCACTAACATCTTTATATAAAAAGAAAGCACCATTGACAATTAATCTGAAACAAATTCCAACTTTCCAGATTGTTACTCTAACCCACTGCATATACCAATCTCACTCTCTCTTCCTCACCTTATGACTACCTTATAATCATTCCAATAATTACCTAAAACAATTACCCACTAAAACTTGTCCCCCAAATTCAAAGAACCCACGTGTAGCAACATTAATTGAAAGCAGCAATAGCTTCTAAAATCAGTATGCTACTCCTTATCCTCCCCTTGAAAACATATTAATTGATTCATGAATTTACAATTCATTACGTATTTAAAGAGTTTCAATTTGAAATCTCACCTGGATGCAGTTCGCAACTTGCGATGCCGAAACCCTTGTCCGCTCCTTCTTCCCGGTTTTACTTCCTTTCTCAATTAATTATGTACTAAAAGTGATAAATTTAACTCACTTATTTTATTAAATATAGGCTAAATGGTATAGGGTCTTAAATAATTTATCACTTTAGCCCATTAACTATCGATTAAGTCATTTATCTACAATTATCCATCAGTTAATTAACTCAAGTTAAACAAATAGTTTAAAATTCTCAAAAATGCCATACGGGGTTATTACAGAACCATGGAAATATTATATAAATATGAAATACCTATAAGAAATGAATTTAGTAGTATGACAACAGAAGTAGAAGAACAAAATAAAGAAAAAATCATCAATCGGAATTTAATGACAAAATTAGCAGTATGTAATATATGTTACATAGATGAATATACATGTGCTTTTAGAGAATATTATTATAAAGGAACATATAGCATAGAAGAAAGTAAAGAAATAAGAAAATTATATTTTACAAAATTACCAGAACCTTTTAATTCAAAAGTAATAAAAAGTTGGAATGAAGCAGAATTAACAGATACCTTAGGAGCTAGAATAAAATTCTTACAACAATGGTTTATGGAACTATGTGAAAAACATAAAGAAGAAATAAAAATGGAAAAAATATTAGTAAAAATCCTGGCATGTTGCAAAAATAAGACATCACCTCAATTTGGTTGTACTGATAGGTATTATAAAAATAAAAAGAAATATAATAAAAAATACAGATCAAAATATAAATATAAAAAACCAAGAAGAAGGTACTATGTAAAAAATTACAAAACTAAAAGACCATATAGACCAAAAAGAAAACTAACGGAATGTACTTGTTATAATTGTGGAAAATTAGGACATATAGCTAGAGATTGTAAATTACCTAAAAATCCAAAGAAAAAACAAATATCAGAAATAATAATAGACGATGAAAAATATACACAAATAGAATACGTATATTATGAATTAGAAAGCAATGATAGTATATATGAATTATCGGAAAATGAAATAGATAATGACATAGAAATAGAAAATGAATTCTATAATATAGCAAATGACTGAAGCAGATATACAAACAATAAATAAAGAAGAACATCAAGACGAAGAATATTTAAAACAGAAAATAATATTTGATAATAGTATATTTGAACAAATAAAAGGAAAAGAATAAGACCTAAGCGTAACAAAAATATTTGAAATACCAACAATAAGAAACTGGTTTAAACGACAAAAAGAAGAATATTATGTAGTAAGTCAAAGAGAACATATCATAGATTGCAAATACACTAAAGGAAAGGCCAAAATACCAATAATAAATAAACGAATAATAAATAAACAAATTCAAGATATTAAGGCTAAAAATCCAATTAAATATGTACATTTAGGAGGAACAGAAATTTTAATAAAAGAATGTTTTAGAGAAGGAATAGATACACCCATAGAAATATACTTTGCGGATGATAGAATTATACAACCTATAGAAAAAAGTATAATAACTGCAGTAAGAGGTAACCTCATATACCAAAATTTAAATTTATAATATGTGCTAACTACTCAGTAGCAATAAATGACAGAAATATAGATAAATCACTAGTATTATACTGGCGAATGTCAGGGATAGAACTAGCCCCAAGAAGTAAAATATTTACAACTAAATGTAAAAACTTATATGTCCTAACAACAAAACATAAAATAACAGCAAAAAATAAAATAGATAAAATAAAAATAGAAGATCCCTTTGAAAGAATAGTTACAGTTATAGATAAAAACGATTATAGTTATAATGAAATTGATATAGAAGAAGATTTAGAAATAGTAAAAGAAAGACTAAGCACATCTAAAAGAATAAACAATGAGATACCCCAAATATCATTAAAAATGAGTACCTCAAGGAGAATAGATAAAACCTCACAAAAATCAATGGAAGAAGATATAAAACCACATCATTACTACATAACCGGAATAATGAAACAACGAAAATATTTAATATTAATAGATACAGGACGAGAAGAAAACTATATCACAAGAGAATTAGTGACGGAAGATGAAATAATAACTATTGAACAATCATGCTCCGAACTACCAAAAGCATTAATGTATACCGAAGAAACTACAGAAAAGGAAATAATCATTGGAGGAATACCAATGGAGTTTGATAAGTTCTTGAGGCGAGGGTTTTGAGTCGTGGGTTTTTCTGAGAAAATTTGAGTATATTTTTGTTTACTTATGTTGGGTTTACGAATCTAAGGAATTTTGGAACAAATAAATCGTATCTAGGTGAATTAGGAGTAAGAATCGGAGTGGAAAAATTCGTCAGGTTTTCTGGGCAGGGCCTGGGGCGATGCGCCAGAGGGGTTGGCACGTCGTGCTTGCAGTGCGCCAGAAATGAGGTTCTAAAGTTCCAGGGTGCCCGCCAGGAACACGCCAGGGTCGTCTGCCCCCATTCTTCTTCCGTCTTTCATTCCGTCTAAGTTCTTTTAAAACGAATCTTCACCCTCTTCCTAATATAACTATCCAAACTACCTCTAATCATTGAGAAATCCGATTTATCCTAATCATAACTCTTGAATTCACATTTCAAATTCAAGATAGATTTAAGAGTAAAGTTCAAGGGTCCTTTGTGTCCTCTTGAGAAGTCTTTTACAATCTTTTAAAACTTATTTTAAAACTTGAGTACTTGAGTATGAGGATGAGGAGAGTTGAGTTCATGTTTTCAAAATAAATATAGGGGAACTAAATATTCTTAAGTGTAAATTTTTTACATTTAAAGTGTGACGAAACCTTGATTTCCAAATGAGTTCATGAGATATTTTTAGCATTATCTCATTTAAGAGAATCTTTTGAGTAATTATCTCAAGTTTGAGGATGAGGAATGTTTTAAAACATATGATCATGAGTTGTATATTATTGGGAATAGTATTGAGAAAAAAATATGGGGATGAGTTCAGACAACTCAAAATCCTCATAAACCATGTATGCCAACATGGGTAAAGGGGCGTACTCTTTAGATGATCATTTATTGCTTTTAAGCATAGCTTAGTAGGTCCACTTAGTTGAGGATGTCTTATACTCTGGCAAGGTATAGGACAGTTCTGATAGTGTAGGCTAGATGTTGTATCATCACATAGCTTATAGTGATTGTTGTCGGTTACAAAATCTCCCAAATAAGAGTAAGTTTATTATTGTATTTTATATACATTGAGTTATTATCTATTGTTTTAAAAGCTTTCCTTATAATGCATCTTTATTGTTTCTTTTATATTGAGTTGAGTTGAGATGAGGTGAGTATGTTCTTCCTTTTTATCAATTCAAGCTTACGTTAATCTTTTAGAGTTCCTCATGCATGCTCGTACATACAATGTACTGACGCCATTTTGCCTGCATTTTTTTATGATGCAGATATAGGTATTCATGGTCATCAACAGACGCATCATTAATACCACTTGCAGTTCCAGATTTGCTTATGTGAGCCTTCTTACTTCCGGAGGGTCTTGTTAGGATGTTGTGGGTCTTGTCCGACTTCCATCATAGTTATTAGAGGCTTCGTAGACAGTAGTGTTTTGAGGAGTTTTTTCCATTTCCATTGTTAATGTTTAAGACTTGAGTTGCCCTCTTTGGCTAGTTGAATGTTTCCTGACATATATCTGAGTTTATTATTTTTAAGACAATTGAATTGATGACTATTTTGAGTTCTTATTTTGATGAGTAATTATTCTGCTGAGTATTGTGCCAAGTCAAGGGTTCGCTTGGGGACCAACGATTATTCTCAAGTGCCAGCCACATCCAGGGTGTAGGCTCGCATGACACATTCGCTTCAACCGGAGCAATAACATCAGTTTATGCAATTAAAAGAGGTATAAAAATTATTTTGATGTCAAAACAACAACTAATTGATGGCATGTTTGAGCATTATCGAATGTCAAATGTGGACTACAAGGTAGAGAAGAATGAGTGCTTCGGATAATTCTATACAATGACTTTCAAATTTACTTAGTAACATAGCTTATTTGAACGAGGAGAATATCACTATATCATGCAAAGAATTAAATACATATATGTGATACATGTAATTGTTTAATCTCCTAAACAAACTATCTTTATGGTCTTTTTTTATGTTTGATTGTTGTTTTTTGGTGTTCTTGAAATAAAAAGTATGAAGGTAAAAACATTGAATTTCCGAAAATATTGTCTCGTAGATGAAAAATGACTGGGAATACAAAGGATTTGCGAAAATCAAAAACATCCTTGCCTATAATATATTATATCCCTGTATTAAATTTTATTCATATATTTATTTGAGTGAGAAAGCATGAACTTTTCTGTCAGATACTTGCTATGCATCTCAAGAATTAAGTTATTTTCTGCATTTAATTCAAGATATTAAAATTTATATTTGATTATTTCACCAACACTTTTGCATCTCAAATAGGATCGGATTGGGTATCTAATTTTTTTTATTATACTTATATTAATTTCAAGAATACTAAAAGAAAAAAAATGATTTCTCAAGCGAATCGGATTATTACTCCAATATAATGGGGTAATTAGTTTATCATTTTACAAATAGGATAATTAAAGAGACAGTAGGAAGTTTGTCGTTTATCCGTTGATACTATTATTCATGTATCGTTATTATTTGGGTGGAAAGAAAAGTCCTTCTTCACACTCAAGATCAAGAAAACTATTGTAAGTCACAATTTTATTAAACACTATTGTTGTATCATTTTTTATTATTACGATTTATAGTATTCTTAATCTTATATTGGATTACTTATCTAAAGGGAGTAGTTGGGCGTTCTCTTCAATCGGAGCAATATCGGGAGTTTATGCAATTAAAAATAAGAGGAAAAGTTATTCTAATGTCAAAACAACAACTAATTGATTGCATGTTTGAGCATTTTCAAATATCTAATATGGAGTCCAAGTTAGAGAATAATAAGTTATTTATATTATTCCATAGAATGACTTTCAAATTTGTTGAGTAACATGTCTTAGTTGAATGAGCAGAATATTACTACATCATGTGAAGAAATAAATGCAATTATGTGGTATGTGTAATAATTTAATCGCTGAAATAAATCATTTTTATGGTTTTTATTTTACGTCTGATTATTGCGTTTTAGTGTTAGTTCTTGAGATAAAAATTATGAATGTTAGAACTTTGAATTTGCAAATATCTTATCTCATACAAAATAGTTGGAAATTGAGTAGAAATATAAAGGATTTGAGAATATCAAACATTGTCTTGCCTATAATTTATCATATTTTTGTATTGAATTTTATTTTTATATATATTTGAAAGAGTAAACTTGAATTTTTTGGTCAGATACTAGCTATCCATCCCAAGAAATATGTTTTTCCCTGCATTTGATTCAAGGTATTAAAATTAAAATTTGATTATTTCATAAACTTTTTTTTTGCAGCTCAAATGGGATTGGATCGGACTTTATCACAAACAACTATTTAAAATATTAAATAAAGATGAAAATATCACTTCTATATTAAAATTGATATTCAATATAAAATTTTATTTTATAGTTAGTTGCTCACAAAGAGGTAACCTCTTTCTTCCGTAACATTCTCATTTCATTCTCTCTTTTCGAATCGTGTATGTGCTGCTTTGTTAGTGTAAAAAATAGAGTGATATGCCTTAATACAGGCGGAATACGACAATATGTGGTATTTCCTATCCGTTTTAGGTGATTTTTGTGGGTCTTGAAATGATGTTGGACCTTGATTCTATCGTGAATATGTTATTATAAGTGGGTTGATTCTTATATTTTAGGTATACATTTGTTTGTTGTTGATTTTCAGTGAATTTCTACTAGCTGATTTATCTTTTATTTTGGTCTGTAAGTCCATATAGGTGGTGTATTTTGAACCTTGTCATGCTTAATCTTGTGGAGCTATTTGTTCGAGTTAGTGTTCATATGTTTTACGTGTTATGTGTTCTAGCTATTATACTTTACGTTTCAATATGTGTTTCTTTGCTGCCCCTTTCTCAGAGCTTAGTTGTTGAAAGGTGAAAAATTTTAATATGGTTGAGGCCCAACCAACAATAGTTGTTTGAGGCTCCATTCAATTTTTGACACTTGAATTTGTGGCCCCCATTTTAAATACCACACACTCTCTCACCTTCATTTTTTCAAATTCGTCCCTTTTCCTCATAGTAAGTATTTTACCTCTTTTTTTTTTAATAGCCTTAAATTTTTATTTTCCAAAAGCCAAATAGAAATATGTAAATTAATATCAATTCAAGTTTTAGCCTTTTTTTTCCTCATAGTAAGTATTTTACCTCTCTTTTTAAATCGATTTAGTTGAGGGACAAAAATGATTAATGGGAAAGAAAGAGCTAATCAAGTTACTAATTAATAAAGAACACAAAGAATAAAAAAAATTGTGAAAAAGAGAGGAATATTGAACAGAGGAGCTAAAATATTTTGGAGGGAAAAGGGGGAAATTTGGGGGAAAATAAGGTGAGAGAGTGTGTGGTGTTAAAATGGGGCCCACAAATCCAAGTGTCAAAAATTGAATGGAGCCTCACATAACTATTGTTGGTTGGGTCTCAACCATATTAAAAAATTTCTTAATTGTTGAGTATGTTAGGAAGTATTCATTTTCTTTGTTGACTCAAGTCTCTCATTGTTGTTTGGTAGATGTAGAATTCTTTTGTTTATCTTTTATCAATCTGAGTTAAACAATGTGATTGCGCTCGACTTTCTTGTAGATCTGATATTTGTTTTGGATTTATAACCTTGTGGTTCAAATGTCTTAGTAGTGACCTTGGCCTAGTTTTGATGTGTTGTGCTTTAGTTTGAAGTTTGTCCTTCATATAATGCTACGGTATATCTAAATTTCTTGTCATAATTAGGTTTGGGTTTATGGTGCAAGAATATGTTATTAAAGATTCTTGGTTTGTGCATATGATTTTATTTTTTATACAATCTTAATATTGATTTAAGAGATCATTGTACACAGGTGATTTGATAATATCAGTTGATAATTTATGTTGCATTTTACATTAGCATAACCCGCCATTCTTGCCCACTAAAAAATGAAAATCAAGCATTGTTCGCTGCTCATTTGAAATTTGGAATTGTTATTTGTGTTTAGCTCAACTTGTCGAACATATAGGTAGAACAATTTCTGGTTCTCGACATGTTAGTAGTATGTCGTTTATCTATGATTATAGCGAAGCATGATTATGGCCATTTGATTTGAAAATATCTTTAGCTCTCTTTTATAATTATATATATCAACATCTTTTTTGAATTTATATTTTAGATTGATATGATATTCTCTATTAAAGCTCCAATTTTTGTTATGCCTAGCAGTGCCTTCCTTTTTTTTCTCTTTTTTTCTTTTAACTTGATGTTCCCTCTGTTTCTACCCTCACTTCGTTCTAATTTTGTTCTACATATAAATGAGTTCACTAGACTCTTTCGTTCCCTTTGCATTTTCAGGTCATTTGAAATCAAAATCTCTCTCAAGTTCATCTCTTTGAAGTCAAATACGAAACTAGAAGTCTATATAGATGTTCAAGGTTGGAGTCAATGTATAGGTGTTCAAAAGTTGAAAAAGAGGTCGTATACAGTAGAATATGCTACGAAATACAAGATATACAGGAAATATATAGCATATCTCACTCATACGAACTCGGAATTGCGCAAACTTGGCGGCGTTGGAAAGATCATTCCAATATATTTCCAACCATATCAACAAGTACACCTAAATAATTCTGAGCTAGGAGTTATGATCGTTTGAATTTGACCAAAAACTCATTTTTCCTAACTTAAACAAATTTCCAGATTTGTCACTATTTCCAAAAACGATTATTTCAAGTTCTTAGCTTCTTCCTAGATATTTCAAATTGTGAGATGTTACAATATCTCCTCCTTGGAAACATTCGTCCTCGAATGAGATTACTCCTACTGGGTTAAGGTTGGTAACATCAATTTCAAATACCCCACAAGCAAATGCAACAAACAACATGCTCACTCATAATTTAAAGAGTACTAAGAAGAGAATTAGTACCTTGGTCTTCATTTTCTCCGGAGTCAAAGAGATGTGGATAGCTCTTCTTCATATCCTCTTCAGCTTCCCAATTAGCTTCTTCAACAAATTGCTTCCTGCAAAGGACTTTGACTGATGCAGCCTCTTTTGTCCTCAACTTGAGAACTTGGCGATCTAGAATCTGAACCGAAATCTCCTCATAAGATAAGCTATCCTTGATCTCAATATTTTCAGTTGGTATGATCAATGAAGGATCGCCCATGCACTTCTTCAACATGGAGATGTGAACACCGGATGAACCATTGCTAGCTCTTGTGGTAGCTCCAACTCATAAGCTACATTGCCCATCCTTTTGGATATTCGATAAGGCCCAATATACCGGGGACTAAGTTTCCCCTTCTTACCAAACCTCATAATACCCTTCATGGGTGAAACCTTTAGATATACACAATCATCTACTTTGAACTCTAACATTCTTCTCCTAACATCAGTGTAGGATTTCTGATAACTCTGTGCCGTTTTCAACCTCTCTTGAATCATTTTAGCCTTCTCCATAGCTTGATGAACTAAATCTGGTCCTATCAACCCTGCTTCACCAACTTCAAACCATCCAATAGGAGATATGTATCTTCTCCCATAAAGAGCTTCATATGGAGCCATTTGGATGCTAGAGTGGTAACTATTGTTGTAAGCGAATTCAATAAGGGGTAGGTGATCATCCCAATTACCTTTGAAATCGATCACACAGGCCCTCAACATATTTTCTAATGTCTAAATAGTGAGTTCTCTTGCCCATATGTCTGAGGATGAAAGGCAATACTTAAGTTCACCTTCGAACCCAAACATTTTTGGAAAGATTTCTAAAACTGTGCAGTAAATTGTGCACCTCTATCTGAAATAATGGAGACTGGGACTTCATGAAGTCTTACCACCTCTTGAATATATAACCTGGCATAATCTTCTGTTCAATGGGTAGTCTTTACTGGCAGAAAATGGGCTGATTTTGTCATTCTGTCAACAATCACCCAAATAGAATCATGCTGCCTACAAGACCTTGGCAAGCCTGTGATGAAATCCATATTAATCATCTCCCACTTCCATTCTGGAAGTTCTATAATCTGCACCAAACCATCGGGCCTTTGGTGCTCTACTTTAACTTGTTGGCAGTTTGGACACTTAGTAACAAATTCTGCAATGCCTTTTTTCATACTATTCCACCAATACACTTCTTTCAAATCACGATACATCTTGGTGGAACCCGAATGAATGGAATATATGGAACTATGAGCTTCCTCCATGATCCTTTCTTGGAGTCCATCCATCATTGGTACACACAACCTACATTGATATCTCAATACACCATTTCCCCCTTGTTCAAAAGCTAATACTTTTTGCTTATGAACATTTGCCTTCAATTCAAGCAAAATAACGTCTTGGTCTTGCTTGTCTTTTACTTCTGACACTAATGATGACTCAGCCCCATTCGTCACCACTATTCCTCCTTATGTGGAATCCATAAGTCTGACTCCCAGGCGCGCCAGTTTGTGCACATTTTTTGCTAACTCTCTCTTTCCTTCTTCAACATTGGCGGTGCTACCCATAGACAACCTAGTTAAGGAATCAGCAACAACATTAGCTTTACCTGGGTGGTAAAGAATACTTATGTCGTAGTCCTTGAGTAACTCTAACCACCTTCTTTGTCTGAGATTAAGCTCTTTCTGAGTGAATACATATTGAAGGCTCTTGTGATCGGTGAACACATACACATGAAAACAATACAAATAATGGCGCCATATTTTCAAAGCGAAAACTACAGCAGCCAACTCTAGATCATAGGTTGGATAATTCTTCTCATGAACTTTCAACTGCTTGGAGGCATAAACTATAACTTTGTCATTCTGCATTAAGACACAACCTAAACCAACTCTAGATGCATCACAATACACCACAAAACCTTGAGTACCTTCTGGTAAGGTCAAAACTAGGGCAGTAGTCAACCTCTTTTTCAATTCCTGAAAGCTTTTCTCACAAGCTTCAGACCATTGAAATTTCACTGTCTTCTGAGTCAACTTGGTCAAAGGAGACGAAATAGACGATAATTCCTCTACAAACCTTCTATAATAGCCAGCTAAACTCAAGAAACTCCTAATATCAGTTGGAGATATGAGTCTAGGTCAATTCTGCACTGCCTCAATTTTTTGAGTATCAACTTTAATTCCCTCTCCAGACAGAATATGGCCTAACAATGCCACAGACTCAAGCCAAAACTCACACTTAGAGAACTTGGCATACAACTCCTTATCTTTCAAAGTCTAAAGAACTATTATGAGATGGCTAGCATGATCCTCTTCATTCCTTGAATAGATTAGTATCTCATCAATGAAGACGATAACAAACATATCTAAATAAGGTTTGAAGACTCTATTCATAAGGTCCATGAACGTTGTTGGTGCATTAGTTAAACCAAACGGCATAACCAGAAAATCATAATGACCATAACGGGTCCTGAATGTTGTCTTTGAAATGTCACATTCCCTTACTTTCAACTGATGGTAACATGATCTGAGGTCAATTTTTGAGAAATAGGAAGCACCCTAAAGCTGATCGGAAAGATCATCAATCCTCGGAAGAGGATACTTATTCTTGATGGTAACCTTGTTCAACTGGCGGTAGTCTATACACATCCTAAGAGAACCATCTTTCTTTCTCACAAACAAGACCGGAGCGCCCCAAGGTGAGACACTTGGTCGAATGAAACCCTTATCTAGAAGATCTTCCAACTGTTCTTTCAACTCTGCTGGTGCCATTCTATATGGCGGAATAGAGATAGGACGAGTATCTGGAATGATGTCTATGCCGAAGTCTATTTCTCTCTCAAAAGGGACTCCAGGTAGATCATCAGCAAAGACTTTTGGAAACTCTCTTACTATAAGAACTAATTGAATGAGAGATATATTAACACTAGAGTCATTAACTCGGACTAAGTGATAGATACAACCCTTTGAAACTAACTTTCTCGCCTTAAGGTACGAAATAAAACGACCCTTAGGCACTGCTGAACTACTACTCCACTATATGACTGGCTCATTAGGAATCTGAAACTTGACAACTCGAGTTCTACAATCTATTGATGCATAACAGGCATGGAGCCAGTCCATACCTAGAATGACATCAAAATCCACCATGTCTAACTCAACTAAATCAGCCATGGTGCTCTTGTGATTGATGGAAACGGGACAATCATGATAGACTCTTTCTGCTAGAATAGACTCTCTAACAGGTGTAGAAACACAGAAGGGTTCACAAAGTTTCTTAGGAAGAACATCAAACTTATTTGCAACATAAGGGGTTACAAAAGATAAACTTGCTCCCGGGTCTAGCAAAGCATAAACATCAAAAGTAAAGACTTTGATCATACCAGTGACAACATCTGGAGAGTTCTCTTGCTCTTGGCGACTCGTGATAGCATAGAGGCGGTTTGCTCCTCCACCAGTACCGGAAGTAGATCCTCTAGGTACAGCCCTGTCTGGTGGTGCAACTGATGAAGATTGGGCTCTATTACCCTGATTTCCACTACCTTGCATGTTTTTAAGACACTCCTTCATGAAGTGACCCTCTTGCCCACACTTGAAACAACCTGTTTGGCCATCACGACACGTACCTGGGTGGATCCTTCCACACTTAGTACATGAAGGAGACTAGTTACCTTGTGCCACACTACCTTGAAATTGTGCAGGTCTAGCTTTGAAGTTCTGCGAGTTCTAGCCATTATACTCACCTTTGTTTCGGGGTGCAAGTGCACTAGCAGATAATGGAGCAGGTCCCTTTTGCTTTTGCTGAAAGGACTAACGGGTCACATTACCTTTCTGCTGCCCAGACTCATTCCCTTTCTTCTCTTTCTTACTTCTAAACTATTCCCTGTCCCTTAGCTTCTCTTTCTCAACCTGCTGTTCATAAACCATCAACCTTGATATGTCCATGTCACCTATCAACATCTCCGCCCTGCCCTTTTTGCTTGATACGTGGCCAACCCAGCAACAAACAAACTCATTCTACTCCTCATGTTCTTAAACCATTTCCGGAGCATATAGAGATAGTTGGGTGAACTTCAACCCATACTCATGCACACTTAAAGAATCCTTCTTAAGTGTAAGAAATTCCCGTACCTTAGCCTCTTTAAATTCTCCGAAAAAGAAACGTACCAAGAAAGCTTCCTCAAAACAGTCCCAGCTCGCAAGTGGTGCATCCTCAGCTCTACCCTCTTTCCACTGATCAAACCAAGTCCTAGCAACATTCTTCAGTTGATATGCAGCTAGCTCAGCTCTCCCAGTATCAGCAACATGCATCACATCGAATACCTTTTTTCGTTCCTCAATGAAGTTCTCTGGATCCTCAGTAGTACTTGAACCAGTGAAACTTGGAGGATTCATCCTCAAGAACACACGAATCCTTGAAGTGTCAGCCTCTTCTTGTCGAGCTCCTCTTTTCTGCCCGACCTGGTTAGTCACAGCTTGGCTCAACATCCGGATTGCCTCACGGAACTCAGCATTAGTGACTTCTCCTTGAGGTTGCACTTCAAGTGTATTGGGTAACTCTTGTTCCTCAACATTGCATCTCGCAGGACGACCTTTGACAGCTCTTCGTGGAGGCATGATTATCTAAAAACATGCGCAAACACGAATTCGAAGAAACTTTTTAGAGATCAAACTCTAACGCAAGAAAAGAGTGTGAAAGAAGTGAGATAATTTCCTAAGTGTTGCAGCCTCCTAATTATAGATGTGGCACGCTTCACACCGATAACTAGGACTCTACAGACACGGCTTCATAGACTCCATAGGACTCTTGAACTCTTTGTTCTATTACCAAGTTTGTCACGCCCCAAGCATACAACTTGGACGTGATCGGCACTCGAAGACCATTGATGGCCTCCAGCGAACCCTTGGCCTGGCTTACTTAACTCAGCGGAAGACTATAAGCATTAAGAAAGAGATTCCCATGCTAAATAACTCAACTGTCTCAAAACTAAACTTACTCAAATAACTTAGTAAAATAGCTTCGGATGTTTAAAAGTCAACATTCAACTTGGCCAAAATGGCAACTCAAGTCTTAACATATAAAATGACAAGGTAAAGACATCTGACTACTAACTGTCTATGAAGCCTCTAAAACAAAGAGGGATGTCGGGACAAGACCCCCGATTATCCTAGTATCTGAAAGACTAGAAAGCAAATAAATGAGTCCTCCGGAATGCAAGGAGGCTCACCAACAGACTCTGAATGCTCAAGCTAGATCAACGAGGCGCTGAATACTGATCCTGGTTACCTGCGTCTGCATCATAATACGATGCAGGCCAACTGGCATCAGTACATTAAATGTACGAGTATGCGAGTTGGAATGCTAAAATAAGATATAGGCTTGAAAGGATTCTGAAAGGAAACACTTACCTGGCTCTTCTCAACTTCTGAATAACTTAACTCAAAATGTAGTGTAAAACAACAATAATAGTGCAATTTATACAAAGCATTTAAAACAGTAGAAAACAACTTAGTTCGTTAAAGAAAATGCAATAACAAACTCAACTTTACTCATATAACAAATTAATATAGTTTCTGTGCGAGTTTCTCTAACCGACAACCACCACTATGAGCCTAAGTGGTGATACAACCTCTTGTCCACGTTGCCAGAATTGTCCTATACTTTGACGTCATATAGAACGCATAACTTAGTGCATCCACTAGCTTAACTTATGTGATCATCTAAAAATATGACGCATTAATACCCATGATGGCTACATGATTTATGGAGACTTGAGTTAATATGAACTCGCATCCCCATATCGGTGCTCAATACTACTCCCAAATATATACTTAGCTCAATGTTTTAAAACAACTTCTTTCTTTGGTTTGAGATAATTACTCAAAACTTAGCTTAAAAGCTCTCTTGGAATCAATGTTCCCTTTTCTTGCTCAAATGTGAAAACATTTATAAACTCTTTGGGAATACTTAGTTCCCTTATAGCTTTTGGAGAAATTAACTCAACTCTTTACTTTGCTTAACTTGAAACTTAAGTCTTAAAACAAAGTTAAAAACATTCGTTAAAGACTTTTGACAAACTTTATAAACTTTGCTTTGCTTGCTTCTTAACTTCTAGACTTGACTCTTAACTTCTCTCGACTTTGATCCTAACTTTCCTTGAATTGAATTATGGATTCAAGGTTCATGATCTTATGTTTATGGATGATTTCATGATGTTTAGATGTACCTTAGAGTGTTGGAATCAACTAGAAAACATAGGTACATTGCTAAGGAACTAGTACAAAAAGATGGGGGAAGAATGGGAAGAACTGGCATCCTTGGAGCTCTAAGAGGCGCGGGGTGCCAGCCCTTGAGATTCAGAGACCAAGTTGGGGTGATTTGGCTGGCGCGGAGCCCCATAGCTCAACATTCAGAGACCCCTTTTTGGGACTCTGAGAGGTGCGACACGCTAGGACCCTCCCCAGGTGTTCCCCGACTTTTCTTCTTTGTTTTTCAACTCTAAACCCTCCCAATCAACTTAGTTCTTTCCCCAAACACTTGGAATCGATTATATCCTCAATATATACCAACTTCAACTCGAAATTTCACCTGAAAACATGAATCAAACATCTAGCAAACCTCAACAACACAACCCACAACAATTCAAACGAATTTCATCAAGAACTCACAGGATTTACTTTCAAATCAATATAACCTTGCTGAATTGAATCATGTTTGGTGTGTGGGTGAACTAACCCAACGCTATGTGATCTCACATACCTGGTAGGAATAAATCCTTGACGAAAACCACAACTAAATGGATCGATCTTGATGCTTCTTGCCCTTTCTTCTTCTTTCTCTTCTCTTCTCCTTTCTCCAAGCCCTAGCGTAAATTTCCAAATTCTAAAACTGACTAAAATCTGATTTTACCCATATTTAACTCCTAAAAACGGATTAAAATAATAGGGCAAGGAAAAAACTAAAATACCCTTTAAAAATCCGGATTGGACATTTCCTTATTTGAACAGCCCAACTTCCAAATGGCATATCTCACTCATATGAACTCGGAATCGCGCAAACTTGGCGGCGTTGGAAAGATCATTCCAAGATATTTCCAACCATATCAACAAGTACACCTAATTCATCCTGAGCTAGGAGTTATATCCATTTGAAGTTGACCAAAAACTCACTTTTCCTAACTTAAACAAATTTCCAGATTTGTCACTATTTCCAAAAACGATTATTTCAACTTCTTAGCTTCTTCCTAGCTATTTCAAATTGCGAGATGTTACAATACTCTTCTTCTACCTTTCGGACCTAAAATGCCCTTGACGTCAACCTTTGGGCTCTATTTTGCCCTCATCTTTAACAGCCTAAATTCATTAATGACGTGTCACTATCCTATTGGCTATCATAAAAATTAATTAAACTAATTAAAAAAATACATATACCCACCCAATATCCCACCCGTAAACTTACCCAAAAAAACATATACCCACCCAATCACAATAAAAATTGTTTACGGGTGGGCTATTGGGTGGGTATATGTGTTTTTTAATTAGTTTAATTAATTTTTATGATAGCCAATAGGATAGTGACACGTCATGAATGAATTTAAGTTGTTAAAGATGAGGGCAAAATAGAGCCCAAAGGTTGACGTCAAGGGTATTTTCGGACCGAAAGGTAGAAGAAGGGTATTTTTGTACCAATTCGCATAGTTGAAGGGTATTTTAGGCCCTTTTCCATAATCAGAGATATCAAAATTTAAATTTGATTATTTTATCAACATTTCTTCTACAACTCAAATGGGATGAAATTAGACTTTATCACAAATAACTATTTAAAATATTAAATAAAAATAAAAATATCATGTTTGATATATTAAAATTGATATTCAATGTAAAATTTTATTTTCTATCTAATTTTTATTATTATACTTATATTAATTTCAAGAATACTAAAAGAAAACAAAAAAAGTACGACTTCTAGGGCGAATCGGATGACTACTCAAATATAATAGGGTAATTATTTTATTACTTTATAAATAGGATAATTAAGGAGTTGTGGTAATATGCCTTTTACAAATCACTATTATTCATGTATTAGGGATCCCTTGATATTATTCAAATTATATCTCGTATATGGAATAACTTATCCAATCACTTTGGTATAAATAACGGAGATAAAATAATTCAGTATCTTATTCTAAAACTTTTTTTAAATCCAAAACTATTATACCTTATATGTCACACTAAACAATCTCTAAGTGTAGTTTTTCAAAAAGTGTTTTTTGAGGGAGGGGAGAGGGGGGATTACTTGCTTTTTAGCTTCCGAAAAACAACTAATATTATTTACTAGAAACCCTTGTTTTTTTCTGTGTCAAACACCATGCTTTTCTAAAAAATAAGCACTTTATGAAAGGGGAAAAATCACTTTTGACTTTCCAAAAACTTATAAGATCTAAATATTAATAAGATATTCTAAGTGATTACTAATCCGTCCCAATTTATATGGTATTGTTTGAATTTTGAGAGTTGAACAATTTAATTTAACAACAAATGTGGGTATGAAATCTTGAAAATTTTTGAAAATAAAATTAATATATTAAAAAATGTAGTATAAGTCACACTAATTGACAATTCAAATTTATATTCACATTATTTAAATCTCTTTAATAAAAACACTATACTTCATCGTAACTAATATTTTTATTTTTTCCTAATACTTTTTTTATGCTTTTTGTAGTCATGATGACAAGATCATGTAATTAATCCGCTCAAGTTTCAACACACGGTCACAATACCTAAAAATAAAATATATTTGATAGTTGAAGAATCAAAATGTCACTACAAAATGCACATAAGTGATTGCACCATCTGATGCGGTAAATTGTTTAGTATTGTAATTCTTTACATTTTCACTTTGTGTTCAATTTTTTTCTAATCAATTTATTGGTCGAAAATTTTATCCCGACCAAATAATTTTTAATGCAGAAAACTAATTATATAAATTTATTCGACACGTTAGACCTCAAAAAGATGAAGACAAAGGAGACCGAAGATTACAACCTATTACATGTTATATTATTTTTCTACATCAGTCTGCTAACCCTAACTCCTAACCTATGACTTAACTTTCAATCTCAGACTTGACCCTGACTCCTGACCAAGCACTAAACTTTTGAACTGCGATCTGGCCCCAACATTGGATCCCAACTTCTAATTCAAAACCCGATTTTTAAATCGAGACTCGTTACCAATTTCCGACTCGAAACACAACTTTTGAACTAGGATTCAAATCTGACATTTGACTTGGGACACAATCATAACACCCAATTTGGGACTCAACATTTGATTGGAATAAGATATATCCTGGCAGTTGGTTTTGCTTCTAAATTCGACACTTGACCTGGAATCCAACCTCAATTTTAATCCAAACCTAACTTGGATACATGAATCAAAACCCCAGGCTGACACCTCACTCAAAACTCAACCTTGACACCCGATCCGAGATATGACCTCAAATCTTGACCTGGGACTCAATACTTGAATCGGGATTCAACCCTAACCTGATCTGAAAATTGAAATTTAGATCAAGAATCAAGGTCAGGAGTCAGGTACCGAATCAAAAATTAGGAGTCGAATCTTAGATTAGTATCGAAATTGGTACCCGAGACTTGAGTTAGGGTAGAAAGTTGAGGTGTGAGGTTGAAAAAGAGTTTTGGAAATTTTTTCCTTACTTTTGGAAGTAAGTCAGTTTCCTTAAATTTGAGGAAAATAAGTTGATTTGAAAAAAGCATTTTGATATCGTTAGTGTATATTTTTGAAGAGTGTATTTAGAGAAAACCTATTTTCTAAGCTTTTTATACTCCGCGAATATACTTATATTATGTCAAAAGCTTAGTTGAACAGCTCACTTTTTTTAAAAATAAGCATTTTCCTAGAAAAATAAATATATAAACACTTTGGAGGGATATACAAATACAAATCAAAAATAAAATATTGAAACCGCCGAAGAGAAATAAAACAAAATGAAACCGCAAAAAGTTACCTGAAATTGTGGGAGCACAATTTGAGAGGACACAAAAATTTTGAAATATGAAATCTTATTATGCTTGAGTGAATTAAGAAGAAAAATGGGTAAAAAAAATTAGGATGAGAGTGAAAGACTATTTGTATAATTGGAGAAAATGGTAAATATGGTAATATATGTTGGATATACAAATTCGGAAGTGGTTCCTAGTAAATGGGATGAAACGTTAGTAGCGAGTGATATTTTTTTTTATAACTATCGTTATGATAAATAATTAAGAAGTATATATTAGCTGAGTCACGTAATTTTTCCTATATCTTATATGGTTTCATACCCCGGTGTCAAATGACCTATTGTTGTTCTGAATATTTGAGATATATTTAATTAATTTTAAAGTAATTAATATTACCTTTTCATCCAAATAGAAATATTTTGTGTATTTTGTTTTATGTAAAAATAGTTTTAGAAAGCAAATTCTTAATTTCCACTCCCCACATGACATATTTAAGATCATAAAATTAAAGACAATTTTAATAAATTTTACATATCTTTAATTTACGATCAATTCTATTAAGTCAAATTTAAACAAATAAATTAAACTAAGGGAGAGTATATATATTTTTTCAACTTCTCAAAGATTAATAATGGCATATAAATGTGAAAGAGAACATGCAAAATTATTTTTTGAAAGTATTATTGCTACCAATTTCGTAAAAGAATAAATACATAGGATATATTTAATTTCTCTATATGGAGAACCTAAAATCCCCAAATATTACTCCTTCTTGTCCAAGATAATTTTATTTTCCACTTGTCCTTTAAGTCACTTTCCTATGTGGGATATTTTCACTACACCATTTTAGGCCTACGACCACACTAAATCTGGACAATGCTTGTAAAGTGTTGCCTAAAATATTTTTGGGGACGCTTTTAAAGAGTAGCCCAAGTTTTAAACTTTTAGCTTCAATAATATTAGCAACACTTCTAAAGTGTACTCTTTAATGGTAGAAGCTACACTTTATAAGTGTTGTTATAATTGGCAACAACTATTTATATAAATGGCCACACTTTTAAAGTGTCCTATTTTTATAATGATAAAAACAACACATTACAAATGTGGCCATAGTGTTTTCACTAAAATATTATATTCCCTCCAACATTTTAACATTAAAACTTGTTCGCCCTCCAATTTTTATTGGGCAAAAAAAAATAAAACATTAAAGGTTATTTTCAGCTAAAGAAAAAATAACTATTTCCCTAAAACTTCAGCTGAAGTTTCCATTTCCCTCAAACTAAAGTGAAGAACGCGATTTTCAGCTGAGGAACTGAAGAAATTGGCTTTTCTCTCAAGAAGAACTGAAGAACACGTACGATTTCCCTCACAAATTTCCGTCAAACTTCAACTGAAGAACACGATTTTCAGCTAAATAACTGAAGAACAATACGCTTTCTCTCAAGAAGAACTAAAGAACACCATTTTCATCTCGCGCATTCCTTGTTGAAGATTGAAGAGCTGAAGAACACGATATCCTCACAGATTCCTTGTTGAAGAGTTGTTCCATCAGATTTCTTGTTGAAAATTGAACAAAATGCTTCACAGATGAACTTGCCTCACGTCTTAAAGATTTAGGGTTGTTGGAATAGAGTTTATCAGGTAAGAAATTCTATCTTTAAAAGTCTAAATTCTAGCTTTAGGGTTCTGATATTCTTGTGCATCTTTGAAATTTTAAACTTTAACTTAGGGTTTTGATATTCTTGTGTTGTTGATACGAATTTTGTTGATTTTTAGGACTCTAGCTCATAGTTGTATTACGTATAAATAGGTTGATTATCTTTGACAGTATTTTTTTTATTCTCTTGAATGTTGAATGTACCAGCTGAAGTTCTCTGAAGAACTGAGCTGAAGCTAAGTGGTCTTTCTCTGAAAACTAAAGAGCTGAAGATGGCGATACCTACGATTCTCTTCTCCCTAATACAGATTTCATCAAGCGTAAGTAGTTACTCTACTAATAATCTAATACTAAAATCAGTCTTCTTGTCAATTGACTGAATTTTTGTTTTGTGTTTAGAAGAGGAGAATAAGAAGGAATTGATTACTTTGGGGTTGTTGGAATGGAACAAATCAAGATTTACAGCTGAAATTCCAAAGTATAGGAAGAAATGTCGAAAATCGTGAACCCTAGGCATATTCAGCAGCCGAGATAAAGGGAATTACTACTCGAAGCATTTGAGTGAGTTAGTAACTATCGTTAATAGCTTGTCCTCTAAGCTAATTCCAAAGCACATTGTAGAATTGTAGTATCAACTATGGAATACTTGAACTTCTCTGTTATGCTCTCAATATGTCTCATAGTCTTATTGTACTCATGTTTGAGCTTGTATGCTCTTTTAGATGTTTCAATATCGTCGTTTAATGGGAAGTTGTATGAATGTATTTGCCAGAATTATGATTATTGTGTTCCTTCTCCACATCTTTCGTCACCCCAACAAATGATTCATTCAACGTAATCCTATAATTCATTGCACAAAATCTCAGATGTTTACTTCCTTTTGTTACTAAACCTCAGCTTATTTTCACACTATTGGCAGAATCACATGTCCAGGTTGTTGTTATGATGGTTGTTTCTAAAGTCATTTTTTATGTGTATTTTAGTGTCATTTTCTTTATATTGTTGTTATACAGTACAAACAACTTGAGTAGAGTTGAAGTAAAAGGGGGGAAAAAGAATTGGATATATATGAGTTAAATAATATAATTATTTTTTTTAGGTTGAATTTTTATTTTTTTTTCTCTTTTTCTGTTTTTGGCTTGTTGCTGCTCTTTTATTGTATATTTGGTTGGTGATAGTTGAGGTATTTTGTTTGTTACTTGATGCTTTTCTTTCTCTTTCTCTCTTCTTGAACCTCTCAACTGTATTTTTCTCAACTTTGTCTAGTTGTTCTTCATTCAAATCATCCTTTATTTTGTTTGTTAATGTATTTCCTTTATTGATGTATCAAATTGTGAAGGTGGTTTTCTTGTTCGTTTGATCCTGCACAACAAGATCATTATAGTTATTATGAGTATAAATAGTAGAGTTAAGTGTCTTACCTGACTATTTCTTCCCAAAGTGTGTTGGTTCTGCCTGTAGTTCTGCTTCTTTCAAACTTGCCACTGCTCATCTCATATCTCATTTGCCTTCTCCTGATTTGGTTGTTGATTTGTGTGTGTAGTTGTGGCTCCAGCCGGCAGTACTTGCTTGGTAGTGATAATAGGAGTCGCAAGGTCAGTATGGATATCATTTTTAGCCTGATTTTGTCTTAGTCGAGCAGCAAATGATTGGATAATAGTATAGGGAGCTGGTTCAGGGACTATGTCCTTATTAGCCTTGTGAGTAGACACCTGATTCATCATGTTTCTATCTTTTTGTAAATTTGGAGTAGTTTGATCAATGTGTGTCATCTTCCCCTTTTTCCACTTTGAGAATTAGAGTTCACTTACCTGCAACTTGGTGTGAGCTTGTAATCCTGATAACGGATGGATGGATCAAACATCAGTTTAGTTGAAAGACTTTGGTACAACTATCAAATGATAACTTTAGACATGTTGTATAGCTAGAAACATAAACTGTTTTAGTTCGTTAGTCGTCATTATATGTCTTATAAGTTTCCCTTTCTGATATTGGCTTGTGAAAGATTTTGAACCTGAGTAGATGAAACATCAGTTTAGTTGATGAACTTTTGTAGAACTATCCAATTAAAACTGAAGGCATGTTCTGTAGAAAAGTGATTATTTTAGTCCTAAACAGTCTCATTGTGTCTTCTTATAAATAAAGAAACTTCCTCATTTTGTTTATCCTTGTCAACTCAATTTATATGCTTAGGTATATTCCTGTTTTTATGTTCCAAGCATATCCTATGTGCTCTTGATTAAAACATATGCTTCACTAATCTGCAATCTGCTAGAATACACAATACACAGTAAAAGACATGTTTTCCACAAATTTATGCAATAATAGCATGCTGCAGTTTGTATTTTTCCGTTAAAAAGAAATAAGATGTCCTGTTGCCTTGTATAAAGCTATTATTGCTGCAAAGTAGATAAGATTGAAACAAAAAGCATTTAAGGTACCAGAGAAACTAGAGGTGGCAATGTCAATTATAAAGAGGAAGCAACATATGAATCCATGTAATGTATATCTCGGATAACATATAAATAGACACTCAAACTTGTCCTGCTGCCTGTATAAAGGTATTATGCATCAGTAAGTATTAGTAATAATGTTTTTTGATGGTATCGTCCATCAAGATGTCTGCATTTGTTCCCATCACCCTTGAGTTAGTTCCAACTTGTAATAGTTCCAACCTGAGACATTGTGATTGTCAGGGTGCGTATTTGTTGTTATGATGGTGGTTTCTGAAGTCATTTTCTACGTCTATTTTAGTGTCATTTTCTTTATATTGTTGTTATACAGTATAAACAACTTGAGTAGAGATGAAGTAAAAGGGGGGGAAAAGAATTGTATAAATATGAGTTAAATAATTTTTTTTAAGAACTTCACCCTCACTATACTAGACTGTTAACCTCCATATTTAGTTGCGCATCTATTTTTCCATAAATTCCAACTAATAAAGATAGGTAGGGACTGAATCATGATCTTTTGAGCTTCATCATTGTGCTTCATAGTCCACCAGTTCATCAAGTGATTTTTCAGAGCAATGTGTCGGTGAACTTTTCAAAAAAAGGCAGCAAAGAAGCTCCAAATGTGAACCTTGAAGGGATTGTGTGTTTTACTTAATTTGGTTTCTAATATGGATGTGGATTGCAATTTGCAAACCCATTATGTAACTATATTATTTTTTCTGTAGTTTTAATATGCACATTTTAATCAAAAAAAATTTCTAAACCAAGAGATCTTCTCAACTATTTCAGGTTTTGCTGAGAGGAAATTAATATTATGCAGACACCAAAAGCAAGGTATTTCCGATCTCTTAACAGTAAAATGACTATATTTCATCCTTGAAATAATGATATACATTTATGTAGTTATTATTATGTGTATATTAGAAACAAGAATGGTAACAAGGTACTTGAAACTCACTATGAATCGAATCATCTCATAACACATGATTCTGATTCTGATGACATAAATTTATGTAGTTAATGATTTAATGATTGTTATTGAAATATTAAATATTAATATCTTCTTCTAGGAATTCAAATATCCCATCAAAAGATTGGATGGATTTAGCAAGGTACAGCAAAGAGTATATTGCTAGTGTTGAATCATTCCTAGATTTTGCTTACTCTTATGGAGATCCTCAAGGAGAGAAAATTCAGTGTCCATGTGCAAAATGTTGTAATATTCGTCGGACTCGAAGGAATATAGTGTATGATCATCTAATCTGCTATGGATATGTTAAAGGCTATACAAGATGGATCAATCACGGGGAATGGGATGTCAACTTGAATGTTGACGATGATATGGATTACTCGCGTGATGATATTGATGGGTTGTTGAATGATCATTTAGAGATGTTGCACAGGCTGAAGGAGTTTATGATGGTCCAAATGAAGATACCAAGAAATTTTATAACTTAGTTGAAGAGGCAAGCCAAGAATTATATCCTGGTTGTATAGGATTCTCTAAATTATCATTCACACTTCATTTATATATGTTGAAGTGTCTACATGGATGGAGCAATGAATCATTCACTTCTCTTTTAGATTTATTAAAAAAGGCGATGTCCGAGTTGAACATTTCTCCGTCTTACAATAAAACCAAGTCTATGGTTAAGAATCTTGATCTTGATTATGAGAAAATTGATGCATGTCCCAATGATTGCATGTTGTTCAGGAATGATCATAAGGATGATGAATTTTGTCATACTTGTGGTGCTTCACGATATATTAAATCTCCTGAAGTTGATAGCGAGCTTGAGCCTTCAGAAAAACAACATCGAGTTTCAGCAAAGACTTTGAGACACTTTCCATTAATTCCTAGACTCCAAAGGCTATTTATGTGCTCAAAGACGATAGATTCTTTGAGGTGGCATGACGAGGAGCGTTCTAAAGATGGAAAGTTAAGGCATCCCGCTGATGGTCTAGCATGGAAAGATTTTGATAGGTTGCATTCAGATTTCGCACTAGATTGTCGCAATGTGAGACTTGGCTTGTCAAGTGATGGATTCAATCCATTTCGAACCATGAGTATATCACATAGCACATGGCCATTTATGTTGATGGTGTATAACATGCCGCCTTGGATGTGCATGAAATCTGAATATTCTATACTTCCTT
This sequence comes from Solanum verrucosum, assembly GCF_900185275.1. Taxonomy (NCBI): domain Eukaryota; kingdom Viridiplantae; phylum Streptophyta; class Magnoliopsida; order Solanales; family Solanaceae; genus Solanum; species Solanum verrucosum. The sequence goes on from NW_026020759.1 coordinate 79,871, forward strand.
TACTTATACCTGGGCCGCGATCACTTGGAAATGACATTGATATTTTCTTACAACCATTGATAGATGAGTTAAGATTATTGTAGGATTCTGGGGTTGAAACATATGATGCTTCAAGAAATCAAACTTTTCAAATGCGGCCAGCTCTTATGTGGACAATCAATGACTTTCCTGCATATGCTATGTTATTTGGTTAGAGTACAAAAGGAAAGTTTGCTTGCCCTTGTTGTAACTATGGCACTAATTCTCGTTATCTTAAACATAGTCGGAAAATGTGTTATATGGATCATCGTGTTTTTCTACCCATGGATCATCCATGGAGATCTAACAAAAGATCTTTCAATGGAAAAATTGAATTCAGGCCTCCTCCACCTTTCTTAAAGGGAACTGATGTGCTTAATAGCTTACATGATTTTGAAAATGTGTTTGGGAAGAAGAGAAAGAGATCAAATGATGGCCCATGGAAAAAAAAGGTCAATTTTTTTTGAATTACCTTATTGGCAGCACAACTTGTTACGCCATAACCTTGATGTAATGCACATAGAGAAGAACATAGTTGATAGCATACTTGGAACTCTTTTAGATATTTCTGGCAAAACAAAGGATCATGCAAAAGCCCGATATGATTTAAAAGATATGGGAATCAGGAAGAACCTTCGTCCAAAAGATACAGAAGATAGTAAGAGAACAAAGTTTGCAAAGGTGTGCTTCTCAATGACAAATGGAGAGAAATCAATTTTTTGTGGAGTTTTAAAGACAGCCAAGTTACCTTATGGTAGTGCCTCCAATATATCTAGGTGTCTGCACTTGGATGAAAGAAAAGTGTCTAATTATAAAACCCATGATGCTCATTTCATGTTACATTACTTGCTTCCAATACCAATTAAAAGCACTCTTCCTAATCATGTGGCTATTCCTTTGATTCGTCTTAGTTCCTTTTTCCGTCGTTTGTGTCAAAAAGTAATCACATTGGAGGAACTAGATTGCTTAGAAGTAGAGATCATAGAAACAATAAATCAGTTAGAGCGAATTTTTCCTCCTTCATTTTTTGATATAATGATTCATTTGCCTATCCATTTGGCGAATGAAGTGAGATTAGGAGGTCCAGTTCAAAATTGATGGATGTATTCCACTGAAAGAGAAATGGGTACATTCAAATCATACATCCGCAACAGACGTTATCCAAAAGGTTGCATAGCAGAGACACGAGTAGGAATAGATTGTATGAATTTATTCTATAAATATCTGCATAGGGGTGTGCATACCAGATTTAACAAAAGAGCCCGAAATAATGATGAATGTGACCTAAGTGATGCAGAAACTGTGAGTTTTTTCCTAACAAAGGAGTTCCTTTAGGAGCAACGAAAACCGATCCATTCATTTTAGATAACAAGTCACTAAGTCAGGCACATGCATACTTATTGGGAAATTGTGACGAGGTTCAAGAATATATTATGTACCTTAATTTGAATATAGTATTCTTTTTGTATAATTAATTTTTAACTTATTTTATTTATTATTTTAACAAAAAAAATTACATGTTTTGTAGAGAGCATGAGCAAGAGGTTAATAATCAGCCACGGAGATCTAAATGGAACAAGGCCAAGAATCATTGTCAAAACTTCTCTCAATGGTTTGAAACTCGTGCTTTGCAAGAGGATGTGCCTGATTTGATAAAAACAATTGTCTAGAGGACCAAATTCCGTTGCAAAAAGATATTTTGGGTATCTCATCAATGGATATAGATTCCATGTTAGGCAGCGTGATGCAAGGCGTAAAACATAAAATAGTGGTGTTACACTAGTAGCCTCAACTACAACCTTTGCAAGCTCAAAGGATAAAAATCTGATTGCTGCAGATTTGACTTATTATGGTAGAATAGTTGATATTGTTGAATTAGACTATTACGGTCATTTTAAGGTTGTTCTATTTAAGTGCGATTGGTATGAGGTTGAAAATGATGCTTATGGCCTTACTTATGTCTATTTTAACAAGAGATGCTCTCAAGAAGATCCTTTTGTGCTTGGATCTCAAGTACACCAATGCTTCTATGTGCAAGATCCATATGATCAAGATAGACATTATGTTATGAAGACTGTTCCGAGAGACTTGTTTAACATGGGTGATGAAGTTGAATCTAATCTCCCACAAAGTTATGAAAATGAGCCATCTAAACATTTGATGGGACCATCTATACCAAAAGATAATGGTGAAGTACTCTTAACAAGGACTAATGTACCAGAAACAATTATTGATGTGCCTTCGGAGGAATTTGTTACTCAACAACTTGAAGTCGAGTATGAAGAGGAGTTTGAAGATGAGTTTGTAGATGAGTTTGAAGACGAGTCTGAAAATGAGCATGAAGATGAGTCTAAAAATGAGTATGAAGATGAGTTTGAAGATGAGTCTAAAGAAGAGTTTGAAGATGACGCACCATGAGTTTCATTATTTTTGTGATGACCATAGAGTGCTCACTTACTGTTTTTGTAAATTAATTGTTTTTTTGGTACAAACACATTAAGATATGTAATATGTGGAATTGAAGATTAGATCGCTACAATGTTTAAGTATTATGTTGGCATTTTTCATGCGCCCAATTGTTGTTTGATTAAGTAATTTATGTTGGCTTCTTATCTGATTATTATTTTATTGAGGAACCTGTACTTCTAGCTGAATATTGTTTTATTTTGCTGTTTGTTATTTATATACTTATTTGTTTCCTTTTATTATCAGGCAGTAGGCATTAGAGGCAGAACAGTGAGCTCTGCAGTTTGAAGTTGTTTCTGGTTTTGTCGTAGTCCCGAGTTCGTCGCTCCGAGAGAGGTACAACTATTTACCTTTAAGTAATTTAAGTAATGAGAAGCTGTCCAGTTTTGGAGTTGACCCTGCAGAATGTTTTTGTTGTAATTCCCCTGAACTTGACACTATTGAACACATTTTCAACTCTGGAAGTTTTGCCAGAAAGGTCTCGGGGTTCTTTGTTGTTTCCCTGGGTATCCAAAATGATTATATTCCTCTTAAATACATGGTGATGAGATGGTGGAACACTGTGCACAGAAATGAGCCTGTTTGGTTGTTTCACAATGCTTTAGTTGATATGATTTGGTTAAGTAATTTATGTTTGGTATAGCTGGTTAGAAGGTAAAGTATTTATATATAAAATTGTGGCTCTATGTAAAGTATTATGAATGGTTGTACAGGTTATAAGATTAGTTTAGTTATGGCTCCGGGGATATTGTGTAGGTACAACTTATAGACTCAGTCTACAGTATATATAGTGATGGAAGTTCTGGAAACTTAGCTGCTGCAATATTATACAGTGCTGGAAATTCCGGAAACTCAGTTGCTGCAATCTGCTATAATATAGTGCTAGAAATTCTGGAAAGAGTTGAGCTTTTCTATAACTTCTTCAGAGTTGGAAATTCTGGAAAGAGTTGGTTTGTGAGTTCTGTAGATGCAAAAGACATAGGAAGGACAATGTTTGAAATTAATAAGCTATCCATTTGTCAACCTTATATCAAAATTATATTGCTGCTACTTCTTTCACTTAAAGAACCTTTTTATTTTGTAGGTTTACTTACCACAAGGAAAGAAATCAAAGAGATTAAATGAGGAACCTATACTTCTGGCGAAATATTATTTTATTTTGCTGTTTGTAATTTATATACTTATTTGTTTCCTTTTATTATCAGGCAGTAGGCATTAGAGGCAGAACAGTGAGCTCTGCAGTTTGAAGTCGTTTCTGATTTTATCGCAGTCCCGAGTTCGTCGCTCCGAGAGAGGTACAAATATTTACCTTTAAGTAATTTAAGTAATGAGAAGTTGTCCAGTTTTGGAGTTGACCCTGCAGAATGTTTTTGTTGTAATTCCCCTGAAATTGACACTATTGAACACATTTCAACTCTGGAAGTTTTGCCAAAAAGGTTTGGGGGTTCTTTGTTGTTTCCCTGGGTATCCAAAAGGATTAAATTCCTCTTAAATACATGGTGATGAGATGGTGGAACACTTGCACAGAAATGAGCCTGTTTGGTTGTTTCACAATGCTTTAGTTGATATGATTTGGTTAAGTAATTTATGTTTGGTATAGCTGGTTAGAAGGTAAAGTATTTATATATAAAATTGTGGCTCTAGGTAAAGTATTCTGAATGGTTGTACAGGTTATAAGATTAGCTTAGTTGTGGCTCCGGGGATATTGTGTATGTACAACTTATAGACTCAATTTACAGTATATATAGTGTTGGAAGTTCTGGAAACTCAGCTGCTGTAATATTATACAGTGTTGGAAATTCTGGAAACTCAGCGCTGCAATCTGCTATAATACAATGCTGGAAATTCTGGAAAGAGTTGGTTTGTGAGTTCTGCAGATGCACAAGACATAGGAAGGACAATGTTTTAAATTAATAAGTTATCCATCTGTCAACCTTATATCAAAATTACATTGCTGCTACTTCTTTCACTTAAAGAACCTTTTTATTTTGTAGGTTTACTTACCATAGGGAAACAAATCAAAGAGATTACAACAAAGCGAGAAGAATGAATCAATCAGCAATACTAAAGAAAAAGGGTCTGAATCCAAACAAAGCTCAAAGTCCATTCAACAATCTGGATGTTGATATGCAATATCGATCAAGTGCTGAATTGGCCAACAAATTCAAGATTAAGAGAGAACAACTTGCAAATGAACGCAATGATAGAGCTAAGAAAGAGCAGGCACCAATACCACATAAAAGAAAGAATTCTGAGGATTTCATTCCATAACAAGGAAAGAGTAAATTGCTTGGGCACAAATCAGTAATTCAATCGTCTTCAAGGGAAGAGCTTAGAACCTCACATATGATTGCAGGGAAAGGACAAACTAAACAGAGGTTATTTCAATCTGGAGAGTCCATTCAAGAGAAAGGAATTAAACTTCCTATGAATAACTCTAGGTTCCAAACGTCATTCAAGGAAGGTGTTACTACTTCAGTACATGTGACTGGAACAACACTAGGTAATGGAGAGGTACAACATGATATTGAGGATCTACTGAACTTCAAACAAGTGAAGAGAAAGTTAGTCCGACCAGCTACCAGTATTGATCTATTTCTGGATAAGCAACAGATACACAATGAACATGATATTCATGATCCTATTATTAATGAACACAACAAAGGATTGGATGATCTTGTGGATCAAGAAGAACTCAGTGGAGATGAATGTGATGTCGAAGAGGAAACTGACATTGATTGTAGTACAAAAGGTATGTCTTAAACCTTGTAAGATTTAGTACTCGTTATAAAAGAAATATCTTATTTCCTGTCTATTACATCAATCTAGAAATATCGAAGTCAAAAGAAGTTCGAGGACAAACAATATGTAAGGATATTCATGCAAGAAATTTGGAAGAAAGAAAGGAGGTGGCATTTGATAAAGGACAAGCACTGGGACCAACTAATAAGATAGTGTCAAAATTAAGCAACTTTATAGGAACAATTGCAAGGAATCCTAGATTCATTAGCTTGATGTACACTAGTTGACATGCGGTGCCAAAGGATACTAAAAAGTACATGTGGGAATATATCAATGTAAGAACAATCACTCTTGAGATTGCATATTTTATTATTTGTTTTTACTTACTGAAGCTAAATATATTTTATTTTGCATAGTCCAAATTTCTAATTCCAGTAGAAGGAAAGAAATGGGTGATGACTGGTCTTCGTGATGTTTGGAGGCGACACAAGCAAAAATTTAAAGAGCAATTTTTTGATAGACAAAAGTACCCTTGAGGATATGCTAGCAAAACGTCCTGATGGCATTCCAGATAATCAATTCCGTCAGTTGATTAAGTATTGGAAACACCCAACTGTTCAAGTAAGGCTAAAATAGTGCATTTCTACTCATCGACATATTTTGCATCATATCTATTCTTTTTTTATTTATCAATTCAACTATCTCCTTTTATTTACTAATAGGCCATATGCGAGATGAATTCTCAAAACAGGAAAAAACAAAAGTGGAGGCATCGAATGGGACCTATTAATTTTGCAAGAGTATGCGTGGCATTGGTAATACTTAGCTGACATTTCTTCAAAAATTTGAATTTCATTTTTTTGTACTTTATTTGAGCATACTGATGTTTTTTTAATTTTTTTTTTATATAATCTGTAGCGTGCAGCCAAAGACAACAACGAAGAACCATCAAAGACTGAAATGTTTATTGCAACTCGTACCAAGATGGGAAAGGAAATCCAGGTTGATACCCAAGTTGCAATAGTAAGTTTTTTAAAGAGGATTAGTAGTGAATTTGATTCAGACTTAAAATTTATATATTGTGGGGAGTTTGACTCCATTGAATTTTATCACGTATGTCTTCTTCTTCTTCTTCTTGTGCAAGTGCGAGGAGTTATCAATTCTTTGTCGATGTCGCTGAATTGTTTGCTAGGAAAAGTTGTCAGATTTTTTTAGTTCTTGATCGCTATCATAGGACTGGAAATGAAATAGTACTTACAATTCACTATGGATGCCAATTTTATTCAACAGGCTGAACTACAAAATCGCCAAAATTCTGGGGAAACAGCTGATGATGCATTTAGGGCAGTGTTTGGAAAGGAGCATCCTGGTCGACTTAGGTGCTATGGTAGATCAGTGACAACAAGTTCTTTGAAGAAAGATGAGGAAATTAACAATCTAAAACAAAAGCATGCCGATGAAATCACTTCTCTAAAGGAAGAATTGAGAGAAGAAATGCGACATTTATTCACTCAATTGCTGCAAAACAACCCTGGATTGAATTTTCAAGATATATCAGGGTGTGTTGGATCTAACCTTGCTTCACCTATTGATGAAAGTAGCGCACAAGCTGTAAGAGGCACAAATCTTCCACATTCTTCAAGGTCAGCTCATGATTCGGTTCTTCAAAAGGTATTTTGTATTTCACATTTTCTGTTAATAGTCTGCATATTGTTTTTCTTCTAGTTGAGCTGGTGTTCTTGGTAAATAAATTCTGAACTTATTTTACTATCTTGAATCTTTGAAAGTTTACTATGTTTTTGTTATCATTGTCTCCTTTCAGCTTCTATACCAAATTTTTTTTATATTTTTAGTTGTATGAGTGTTGTATTGTGTTGAAGGAGGACTCTACTGATTTTGGGTTGTAGTTGTGTACTTTTATCCCCTGTTGTTTTACTGCTTTGAACTGTGATGGTTGTTGTGAGAGATGGTTTTAGTTTTCATTGCTTAAACTGATTCTCATAGTTAAAGCTGTCCCTTTTAGATTTCTTCAAAGGTTAGAGACTTTGTTGTATTTTTGTCAGTGAGTTTGTTGTCACTTGTGCTAGTTAAGCTCTGTTCTGATGTGGTTTGAGTTGTTATCATGTTGCTGCTGGTTCTTGTTTCTAAGAATCTGTCTTTCCTGTACTTTGGAATGTTGTATCTCAGCCTCTTTTTGTTGTCTTCCTTTAATTGCTTCTCTTTTTTTCTTGCTTGGTTTACCTTTTGATTTGTTGTTGGAAGGAGTCTAATCATTATTCTTCCCATTCTGCTAACTGTTATCACCTGTAGGGCCTGGTTGATCCTCTTCTTTGTTTTACTGGTAAGAGTAATAAGATCTTGCCTCCCTAAAATATTATCATTGTTGTCCTGAATTTTCTGCACTGGATTGATATTTAATTAGTGTCAAGCTGTAAAATGGAGACGAATAGGAAAAGGGAAAGAGAGAGGAAGTATATATAGTAATGTTACTCATGCTGGATGACAATGTCCGCGAAAAATTCAGTAGGATTGAGTAGTTGTCGGTGAATAAAACAGAACAAGAAAGTTAAAATTGTTGAAGGTTTTTAACAACCTCAAAATAAATCAAAGAAATAGGAATATTGTGTTACCTACAAATACTCAGAGGCTCCTGCAGGTTCCCATGCTGCTAAACCACCATTTTTACTCTACGATTTTATTTAAAATGGATCTTATTATAACTTTAAGATATAGGTTTCTCTTGAATTTTTTGCAAAACCAGAAAATAACTTCAGATTAAATGATTTATGACCCTGACTTGTAGCATTAACCTGAGACCTATATGGAACTTGCTGTTTATTTTGAATGTGATGCTGAGGGGGCTAGTAGGGGATCTATGGTCTAGACTATGGTCAATGTGAGTGTTCTCTTGCCCAACATGTTGTCAGTGGTTGACTTATTATTAATTCGTGTCTTCATTGTATCCTTATCTTCTGAATTCTGATTTTCAGTTCCTTCTTGATTGTTTGGTTGATCCTGCATAGAAAGATCAATGAAATTATTAGAAGTAGTAGGGAGTGCAGAATTAGTAGTCATACATGTGTGATGAGTCTGTTGTTACTGCAATGTTTCCTTAGGAGATTTTGGTCTGTACATGCTATGTTGAACTGGCCATTAAGCTTTTCTCTTCTGAGTCTATCATTCTTCATCAGTTGGCTTGTTGTTATTTCCTTTTTTTTTGTTGTTGGTATTGTGAACTGGTGTTTCCATCCTCTCTATTTGTGTATTGCATTTGCAGGTTTTTGGAATCTTGTTTGCCTTGTTCCCCTTTGTTTTTGTTCTTCCTAGCAGCCTCTAACTCTTTTCTTTTTCTAAATTCCTCATCTCTTTGCTTAATATCAAAGTGTGAATGTGAGAGCTAGTCTCTTGAGCTCTTTCTTGATTAATGAAATGGGCAGCTCCCAGTTCCTGCCCAATACAGACATGTAACAAGTGTCCTTTGTGTTTACAATACATGCAGTAATCCAGAATTCACGTGCTGATAAATGTTCTATATGATTTGCATATATATATATATATATATATATATATATATATATATATATATATATATATATATATATATAGATTTGGATTGGTTGGCTTACAGTGAATGCTCTCCAATTATGCACTTCCACATTTATTTCACTAACTTATAATTTTATTTTGAATGTGCAGGAAAATGCCGCTAATTGAATTTAAATTGCATGTGGCCAAAAGTAAACTCGGTCTATTGTAGTGAACGATGAAGAGTTTTTGTACTATTGTCATATACGTTTGAATGCATTTGATTTTTTGGAATTTATTGATAGTAGAGATCTTTAAGCAATCACTTTCTAAGTATTGGTTGTACAAGACATGTTTCTCGAAGTTTATTTGAAATATATAGCTTCGATTTAATTATTAGCTAATTTTGTGCTTTAGGTCACTTGTATATTTAATTATGTGATTATATATTAAATATATGCAAATAAAAATTATTATTATTAAAAATAAAAAATTGTGGCTACAAAATTCTACACAACATTGCCACACTTCAAAAGTGTTGTTGTAGGACGTCCAATGTTATCTTGTACATAAGAAAAGTTACACTTTATAAGTGTTGCTCTAGATGAGATATAAAGTTACACTTTATAAGTGTTGCTCTAGATGAGAGATAAAGTTACACTTTATAAGTGTTGCTCTTGATGAGATATAAAAGGCATCGCTTTTTAAGTGTGACCAATAACAAAGCAAAGGCAACGCTTTTAAGTGTAGTATAATAAAAAATAGGTGTCGCTAATTCATCACAACAAAGCGTGCCCTTATACCTCTTTGGCTACGTTTTATAAGTGTAGCCAAAGATGGCGACATTTAAAAAGTGTTGCCTAATGTCAAAGGTTACGCTTCTTTAGGCCACCCCCTAAAAAGTGTTGCTTAAAGTCCCAAAAGTGTAGCCTTTTATCAAAGGCCACACTTTTTGCTAGTTTAGGCTACACTTTACTGGGGTGGCCGTAGGCCTAAAATGGTGTAGTGAATTTATACAACTTTTTTTTTCTATTCTTTCTAGAAATCAAATAGGTACACATGATTGATCATTCTATTATTTTTTTATGGTTTAATTTTTTTTAAAAGTTAATTTCCTTTGAGTTATCATATTCCTTGCGAGTTGCGACGAATAATTTTGTTGCTAAAATAACAAAAATCTCAATTGTTAACTGTTTAACAATGGATTTTCAAAACAAATCTTATAGCTAATTTATTTATTTATTGAATAGAGCGTACAAAAATTTTATTTTAATACATGTGAAATCATGTTACTTTTTTTTTCCTTTACAATTTTTTTTACTATAGATGAAATAGGTATAATTAATAAAATTACTCAATTAATAGCACACACTATAATAATAAAGAAAAGAAAATAGAGTTTTATAATAAACTGATGGAAAAAAATGTTGTAGCACCTTAATATGGCCAATATTGGCAACTTAATAGACTCTTGATTAAGCATCATCACCATTAGCTTAGAAAAAAAAATCACTAACTTTGATTTTACACAAAAAATACTTTTTGATACTTGCATCAAAGAACTGAAGTATATTAAATGGTAATGTTAGGGTCAGTTCACGTCCATATTGATTATTTTATTGTGTATTTTATATCGTTCACCAACATAATATATTCCTCCTTTGACTAAGAATCATCTACCATATTATTAAATAACAATTACGCTTCAATTTAAAAGAAACTATTAAAATCAAGTAATCAACTATGTAATGCTCATTATGGATATCGAATAATTAAACAAGAAAAAATTGTCGATTTCTGACTCTAGCTTGCATATGCAACTAATGATCATAAATAGATGAATTAGATTGAATTTGGGTGAGATGAAAACAGAAGTCAAGGAAAAATGAGTCAAAGTTCAACTTTTCATATTTTTTGTGGATCAAAAAATGATTAATAAACTGATCGAAATGTGCTAGACATAACTGTAGTTTTATATACAAACAATTCTACTTTAAAAGAAAAAAGGGTTACCTTCTCCCAAAGAGAACACATATTTAAAAGAAAAAAAGATATTTTAAGCTCTAATTATCAATCATAGTGAGTCATAGCAATAATTTACTTTAAGAAAAACTCGCAATATCATGTATTATATATTTTGGATCATTGCAACTTATATAGATATATTTATAAAATATTTATTATCCATAGCAATGACATTTTTTTTCAAACACTTATAATACAATTTAGTTATAATTATGTGTAGTTTTATTTACAAATATTTCTACTTTAAAAGTTACCATTCTTACAGAGACAACACATGTTTTTAAAATTTTTTAGGTTTTTTAAGCTCTAATCAATAATTGTAGTGATAATTTAATTAAAATATAGCAATAATTCATTTTAAAACTTGTGTGTATTATATGTTTTGTATAGTGTATTGATTGTTGTATATAAGTGAAAAACTTGCATAGATATGTTATTTAAGAAAATATTTATCATCTATAGTAATAATATTTTTTTCACTTAACACTTATAATATATATTATAGAGCACAATTTATAAAACACATAATACATCTATATTGCATACATAATTCACTTTTAATAAATATACAGATTTATATATTGCTATAAATGGTACTTCCTCCGTCCCATTTTATGTGACACTTTTTGGATTTCGAGATTCAAACAAGTCTATCTTTGACTGTAAGTTTTTCATAGATCTTTTTTAATATTTTGAATTATTAATTATTGTGACATATAGTACTTTTTACGTAGTTTACAAATATAAAAAATTCATTTCAAAAAAAAATTGTAGGTTTCATACGCAAATTTCCAGTCAAAGTTAAAATGTTTGACTCTCGAAAAATGAAAAGTGCCACATAAATTAGGACAGAGAGAGTAATAAATAAAAAATATGTTAAAACCAATAATTATTTATTTTAAAAGGCATTAGCACAAATAGCGTAAAACCTCACTAAATTAATACTCAATTAATTAATAATCTCTCTAAGATAATATTTTTTTCGATCCTGACTTGGGCCAATGGAAAAAATCACCAATTTCAATAAGATAATATTTTTTCAGAAGACTCCTATATAAATATATGGTCCCATTAATATTATAAATTAATAATTATCTAAAAGTACAAATATATCTAAGACAATTTAGTGAATATGATTCTATTGTATTCTGTTTTTTGTTAATACTAATTTAAATCTAATTGAAGCTCATCTCTAACTTTTCTTATTGCATCCAAAAATTTCGGTGTTGTCGTTTTGAACTGCTCCATAAAATTGTGAAGAATTTAGATGTGATAAGTGTTTCCTTACACGTAACTGGTTCCAAAGGTATTGTATCATCTCCATCTCTATCATCAACATTGTTTTTCCAATGGTATCCACAATTTCATCTAAGCTTTGGACCTCTGAACATGTATCATTTTCACCCATCCAACAGGTTAGTAGTATCCGTTTTATTGCGATAATCGAAATTATTAATCATGACCTCAAGTTCATGAATGACATTTTCATAAGTGGGTTCATTAAAATTCTTCGAGATTTCACTTCCAAACGAATTTTATGGTGTCAAAACATTCTTCAAATTAATAAAAATTAATTTATCAGTTAAATAATACATCTACAAAATAATAATATTTCATGATCTCACATATATTATATTAATTTAGTGATGTTTTAATATAACTTTTCCTATATATCAGTTGGGTTTTGTTTGGTTTTAAATTGATTCTCTCAATAGATACAACAGAGTTTCTTGAAAGAGAAAAAAAAGAGTGAGAAATATATTTGAAAAGGGAAAGAAAGATTGAAAAGATACTGAAGGGGAAGATTTAAAATTTGAAATTAAAAAAAAAAGATGAAAAACTTTTCAAAATATTCCAAATATTAATCTACACCCCAAAGTTTTTAATTACTCTTATAAAGTCCACTTTTCATTTAATCCTCTTTGACTAAGTCAATGTCATCAAAAACAAAAACAAGACTTATTTGACACCTTTTATTCAATTTTCTCTTGAAAGTAGGTTTTCTTAAATATTAGTTTGTCTTCAATTGCAGGATCCCTTAACTTGTTCATTTTTTTGAAGATTTGAAACGGATGTTGTTATGAACCAAGTCCAGCCCAATATGGATACCAAAGGTCACACAAATAGTTCCTAGGCTGACAAGAGTTATTGGGTCAAGAACAAGCAATAGGGCCGAGTTAATTTGGAATCCGCGTGGAGTAGTGGGTGTGAGAACGGTTTCATCAAAAAAGGATAGTTGTATGTGATTCAGGGTTTATGCATATCAAAGAAAAATTGTTGCATTTTCTTCTTCTTCTAGAGTTTAAGCTTTTCATCCCCATTATTGTCTCTATCATTAGTTACTTGTTATTTTCATTGTAATTCAATAGTTTGGGTATTGCAATTACTATACTAAAGTTGTAATTGTGTTTTAGTTCTCTTATCAATATAATGAGCAATTCGAGTTTGTTATGGTGGCTATATTAGTATCTAGTCAAGTATCATGTTAGCTACAGAGGATTATTTAGCGATAAATTCATAATTGATTTATGTTATTTTGTAATAGCTAGAAAGATTGCATTCGTCATATTTCCAACATATTTCTCAATAATTAATTTTATTATATATCTTAAAATAAGTTGTGACATGAATAAAAGGCGTTTAACATCCCTCTAGTGACTTAATAATTTAGTTTAGTAAGTATAACATGTACTACAAAATGCAAGAATATCATACAGTATACACAATTATATAAAAATGTTGGGTGACAAATTTAATTTGGTAAAGAAATAGATACTAGTCAAAATCATGCCCTGCCTTTAGCCAACTATCTAGAAGCAATGGGTTTTCACTTGGACAAGTGTCACAACTAGAGCCAATTAAAAATTATGGAGTACTTGTTATTCCCTAATATGAATTAGTATGTGGACGAATTATTCGAATAATCTAGTTACGCACTTCGACTATTTTAGGAAATACTTTTTAGGAAAAATTATATAAATATACAATTTAAGATATCATAATCTTTAAAATTTTCTATTATTTAACAAAATTACAAAATTCTCCTCTCGGATACATCCCTATCCCCTCTCGAATACATTCTTCTCATTAAGTAATATATTATTTGTAATATATCGGACAATCAAGAAATGTATCCGAAAGCAATGAAAATTCTGAATTTTTTTGTAATTGAAAAAACTTTCGCAATAGAATATAATTAACCCCCAAGATTTCTATATTTTATACTTGTTATTAACTCTTTTTCACTAGAAGTGACAATATCAGTCCAACTCATTCATTTAATATTTCTACCTCTCACCAACTATTATAAAATAGTTCAATTGGTTTAGTCGAGCATATTGTATGTTAAATTATCACTTTAACCTTAATTCTCAAATCAAAGACTATGAGATTATATTTATACTAAAAACATGTTTATTCGCATGTGATGTTTATACTAAGCATGTTTAAATAATTAAGTTTTTAGTTGTGTATATATAGTTTTGACGCGAACTATGCTTAAGCAATATTTGTACATTTTTTTTAATTAATGGTTCTTAACATTAAGTTGTTTGATTTTCTCTTCTCTTTTTTTTTCTCTCTCTTTTCTATTTATTATTTGGATCCTTCACACCAACCAATAGCCAATTAGCCATTTTTTTAATTAAAATGCCCGAGAAGGGCCATTTATTAATAAAAAAACAGAGAAAAAAATTCTAAGCCCAAAAGCGGCCAAGACCCAAATTACAAAATGGAAACTACTAAAATTAAAAAGAGGCAGGAGCAGTTGAAGGATTCCAGAACTCCATTAACAGATCGGGGATCCTTAGTAACAATCAGAGATCAGAAAAATAAGATAAACGCCGGCAGCTTGGTTTCCTCCACACCATCACATCCTTTCGACCACCATTCTCTACAAGCAACACCATGTTCGGTTTGTAATCACTTATACATCAAAAATTATCACTGACGTTATGATTCTACACCAATGAAGACTTCTTCAACATGATTGTGGTAGATCTTTGCTGGCTCAAAAGGGTTGTGGCTCTGTATCTCTACATCAAAAGAAATGGACCCCCGAATGAAGGTAAAGTTGCCTCTGACCCTATTCAAAGTGAAACATATGATGCTCCATTTACTTTACTTTTCCAACTATTAGTTTATCCTCTCAACAGATTGAACCCCTAAGGCGTTGATACCACTGTTTTAAAAACAATAACCTTCCAATTGAAAAACAAAGTATCTAGAATTTACTGAAGCATCACATATGTATTTGTTGAACTTTCGATCATTATCAGCTTTGTGTTCGGTATCATTTATTTTGTACTCTTTTAATTATCAGTTTTGGTATATTGTCCCTTTCCATTTGAATAATTGTTTGTACTTGAAGAGGAGTGATGAGTCCACAAATTGGACTCATTTAGGGATTTCTTTTGATAGAAATAGTGTCCTCGAATGCTTATTTTGTTTCAATATCTAATGAAAACTCTTAAGTTTCAGATATTTGAAGTTTTAGTGGAAACGTGGACACTTAGGCGCAAAAAGGAACAAAAAGGCTGAAAAGAACGAAGAAGCTGAAGCATGAGAATCGCCAAGAACCTTTGGCGATTCACCGAACGGACTCCGCCCTTTGTTCCAGTATGCGAAGCCCTGAAGAAAGAGGATCAAAATGGCGATAAAAGGAGCAGTCGGCGCTTCGCCGAATAGTTCTGCGATGCAGTACTATATCACCCAATGGTCCAGAACGTAAATATCCTAAAGGCAAGCATGAAACGGTGATGAAACAGAAGAAGGGCAAGTCGCCGAGTCATTCGGCGGCATCGACTAACTTCGCCGAAAGATCCGCCAGCGCTATTTTTTGAAGTCTATAAATACCGAATATATTATTAATTTTAGAGAGTCAAACTTTTATTTTAATTTCCATAATAGAATAGTACTTTTTGGAAAAAAAATTCTCAAGTTTGGAGAGGGATTTTGGGAGATTGAAGAAAGAAGGATTTCATCTTCCCCAAGTTGGAAGTGAGTCTTCTCCATTTTTCTTCCTTTGCTTAAATCAAGGTTTAATTTCTTATACCAATTTTATTTTACTATCATTTTAGGTGTATTTTGTTATTTCTTGATATGTGGCTAAATCCCCCTATTCTTGGGGTGTGATTTAGCAAATATGTGTTGATATTATTGTTGGGTCTTGCTTACTGATAGGTTAGATGTAGTTTAATGGTGATTTCACCTAGTGGTTGTGGTTTAATCTAAAGGGTTTGTAGTTGCAAATACAAAGCCACCCATGTGTTTTTGGCTTGCCCGAGAGGGAGGTCGTGAAACCAAGACCACTAGAACGATGGCCTAAGGAGTGGGTCGACATGAGGTTCAGTCCGAGAGGGTGAGCCCTAGTCCTATATCCTAACACTCAGCTTGAGAGAGTGAGCCGGTTAAGGCGTAGGCTGGTCTTCATGCGGCAAATGGGTGTCCGAGAGGAACGCATTTGAAACGGGGTAAGTTGCCCGAGCGGGAACGTATTTCCATTTAAAGCTTAGCCTAGTCACTATTATCTTACAAATTTCCTTTCAAAAGCATGTACCCAACTACTTATCTTAGCTTGTATTGCGGTCACACCCCAAGAACATTTCTCCATACTTGATTTTCTCGTTAATTTTTGCTATTTTTACTACTTGTGACAAAACCCCCAAATTGATATTTGACACTTTCGTGTCACCCCCTTTAATTTACCATGTTTTTGTTCGTTAGTGTCTTTAGCTACGACTAGTTAGAGCTTAATTTTATTTTTCTATCAATTCTCAAAACCACTCCCTTGGAACACGACCCCAACCTTTAGTTGGGTTACTATACTATCGACGATCGTAGACACTCATACCGTAGGTTAGTGTCATTGGTCACAATAAGAATCAAAATGGCGCTGCTGCCGGGGAGTGGTGTTATTTGAGAATTTTTAGATTAATATAATTTTTGTTCTTATTAGTTGTAGTTCACTAATTTAATTTTTAGTTTTGTTCTGTTGATTGTGTAAACATTTCAGAAAACATGAGTGTTAACGGTAGTAACGGGAGCCAAGTGGACCATCAGGACGACATTGGTAACTTCAACGATGTCTAAGAGCCCAACATCAATGATCCACATCTCATGGGAGGTGTCGGAGCCATACGTCTACCTCCAGCAGAGGGAAATGTGGTGTTCCACATAACAAGCATAATGTTGCAACTTTTGCAACTAAAAGGACTTTTCAGCGGATTGGCTCATAAGGACCCACATGAACATCTTCGAAACTTCGTGGATGTGTGTGGACTTTCTCGTTCAAGAACATCTCTCAGGAATCAATTCGATTAAGACTATTCCCTTTCTCATTGATGGGGAAGCTTGCAAGTGGCTAGCTGAATTACCACGAAATTCAATCACTTCATGCGAGGAGCTGGTCACCGCATTTAATGTGCAATTTTTCCCTCCCTCGAAGATGATGACTATTCGGGATAACATCCAAAGCTTCAAGCGTCTGTATGGAGAGCCTCTTCACGAAACTTGGCTCCGGTTTAAGAAACCAAGGCACCACAGGCACCACTACGGGTCGTGGTGAACTTGACAATGGAAAGGGTTGGCTCATGAACATCACTTGGCACTAAGGCTTGAAGGCCTTGCCTCCACAAGGCCAAGTCATGACCAATACCATCACCAAGGACCGTGGTCATGACCACGAATTGTGGGAGGCTCCGTGGTCTTGTCTTGGCCAAGTGTTGGCTTGTGCACGAAAGGGGAGCCACTGCCTCCAACACCACGGGCAGTACCATGGCCCGTGGTGCACTTTCACGGTCCGTGAATGTTGGTCGTGGTCCTTGACGGGGACCATTTAAATGAGGAGTTTTGGGAATTTTCCTTTTAAGTCCTATTTAAGTAGGGGTGTTTTGGGTATTTTTAGAGGTTAATTATATATTGGTTTTAAGTCTAAATTCACAAGTTATGGTCATTAAACACAACACCCAATTGAAATCAAAACTCTCCCACTTCTCTCTAAACTCTCTCTCTAAAAACCTTAGAAGAAGAAGAATACATTGGAGCTAGGGTTTCAAGGTTCTTTCCCAAATTGCTTGGAGTTTCTCCATTGATTCCCAAGGAATCAGCTAAGGTATGGTTGCTTATCACTCTTGGGATTCCTTTCCCTAAGAGGTCCCTTCAAGATGAATTTCAAAATCTCCAATTTCTAGGTTTTCAATCCAAAAACGTGGGTCTTCTTTCTAAAGTCCGAGGACAAGACCCTATGATCTAGCTTCTATGTTTAGTTCTTTGCTTATGTTGAAAGACATTGTTGTACTTTCCTATTTCTAGACTTCTTATTGATGTAAGGGCTAAGTCCCATTTTCGATACTTTTATGTCTAGATGGTACATTGTGACGAAGTTAGATACTATTTTTCATATATGAAGTGAAGTTGAACTTCCAAAGTAAAAGTTTTAAATTTTCCGTGTTTGTATTCTATGATACATGCTATGATGAATGTTAAGGGCTTGTTTAAGACCTCTTCGAGGTCGAATATGCCGGTAACGACTAGGGGGTGCTCTCGGGTCGTTACACATCAACAGGGCGTGGTACACTCGCGAAGACTAGGTCTCACCGGTCACATTTCAGCTATCCAAGGAGCAGGTTGAAAAAGATAATGAGAGAGACCAAAACATGGCCAAGATCATGACACAGCTTGACATTTTATCTAAAAATGTCATTGGGGCTAGTGCCCGTGATGTCAATGTTATGAGAGTTGGGGGTGCGAATCCTGAGGAGAAGAAGTTTGAAGCCATGTATGACGAGGAAGTAAATTTCCTAGCTAACAAAGGCGGGAAATACCGTTCAAACTACCCAAGACAGGGTGGTAATCAAGGATAGGTTAGAGATGAAGGCTGGAAGGATCGAGATCGTGAATGGAGGGACCGTAATCCAAATTGGAAGGATGGGGAGAAGGATAGATATGTGTCTCCCCACGAGCGTCAGAAGCCCAAGGATTCGGAAGGTGGTAGGTTTGAGGATATGCTCTCGCGTATCCTAAACAAA
Source organism: Solanum verrucosum (assembly GCF_900185275.1). Classification (NCBI taxonomy): domain Eukaryota; kingdom Viridiplantae; phylum Streptophyta; class Magnoliopsida; order Solanales; family Solanaceae; genus Solanum; species Solanum verrucosum. The sequence goes on from NW_026020759.1 coordinate 98,674, forward strand.
GTTGAAGGGTCAGACAAAATGCTTAAAGGTATGAAAGAAGACGTGTCTATCCTCAGCCAGATTGTCACCTCTCATTCAGTTTCAATCAAACAGTTAGAGACCCAAATGGCTCATATCTCGTCTCATCTCAATCTGAGACAACAAGGGGGTTTGCCTAGTGACACTATGGCTAACCGAAAGAGTGAGGTCTAAAGGTTAACTTGCATCGTGCCGCAACATTAACTAAGGCGTTGTTTGGGAGGCAACCCAAAACCATTTACTCATTTTTTTTTGTTATCTTGATAAAATAATAGTGTGTTGTTTGTACAGATTGAGTAAAGAAAGTGCTTGAAAAGATGTATAGAGGCGAGCAACAGTTCAGTTTGGCGGATCACCGATGAGTTCGGCGCACCCAATCATTCTCACTATTTGACGCAATACATCTTAAAGGTTGAATCTGTAAAGCTTGGCGGAGTATGAATTTTGTCAGCGCATCGCCAATCCAATTGGTGATCTCGATAAAGACCGACAATGCATTGCTCACCTGAACAAAAAACTCTGTTATATTCGGTGAGGACATTAGATATTGGCGTTTCGCCGAATGATTAAGCGAGATCGACTGACATCTCTGAATGGGCAGAAACTGGACGGTGACAAGCCACAGGTTTAAAAGTTCCATTTCATTCACTTTCTTTCACTTTGTCCCTTTTCACAAACTTACATTCACACTTTAGTAGTTATATTTCTCGCACTTTTAGAATATTTTACGTGTCAAATTGTGCTTGGATTAGGATCACATTGCCACCTAGCAAGCCAGTACTATCTAATTCGGCATCAAAGATTGGTAATCAAGCTCCTCAGTTGTTTGATCAGATTTTTTACTCATTTGCATAATCTCTAACAGTAGAAAATCTTTGCTGAGTCTCTGAGTCACTAGGATTGTATTTATTATCGATTGAGACTTGATATTTTCTACATGATCTGAGGGACTTCCACTTAGCTTTGCTTTGAAGTGAACTGTTAAGCAGTGAGAATAGAAGGTTCTTTGGGTTTTCATTGAAATCGAGTTATATAAGCGTAAATTGCACTATCTGGGGTTGCGGGGTGAAAGTTGAAAGGATAGGTTGACACTAGACACGTTGAGCTGATCAGCGAGATGAACAAAATCTACCGAAATGCTTGGCGGTTCGCCTAACGTCCCCTTTCTGCCTTTAACTGAATACTTTATATATTGATCAATCTGTGACTTTCGACGGCCAGTTTAATTTGCAAAATGTATTCGGCGACTCGCTGAAAGATCCCTTGCTCGCCCTTTGTCTACGCCCTTGTATCAATTGTACATCACTTTCAACGATTGGACTAACAGGATAAGTATTTCGCCAACTAGCTTGGCAAAGAGATTCCACACCCAGAAACACCCTTTCTCTCCTGTTTGAAGTGCTATCTAACTTATCCTCGAAGTCTTTACAGTAATGGCTAGATCAAAAGTCGCAGGGAGAAATGATCCACCCAGGCACATAAGAGCACCAGAGTTCAATAAAGACGAAAAGAAAGCAGATCTAGCCAAACAAAGGAAATATACCAATGAAGCTAGAGCAAAGAGACGAATTCCCATCGACCCTAATGTGCCTTCATGGGCTCGAAGTTTTGATAATGCAATACGGGCCTTCGGAGCAGCTCAGGAGATAGATAAAATGATTGCAACTAATCTTGCTGCAGAGGCCAAGGCAGAGGCAAACAATACTTCAGGTATTGATGCCCAGACAGATGAAGCGACCTATTAGCCAGGATCACCTCTTTACCTCCCGCTCTGTCTTATTATATTTTCTACTTTTGGATTCTTATTACCTGCATTGAGGACAAATGATCTTATGTGTGGTGGGGTGAGGCCCACCTTGTTTTGCTTGTTTGGGATATTCATTTTTTGAATACATTTGGGTTGTCTGTTTATAATTGTGTTAATATCTGCTTTTCTATGGATGTTTGAGCTCGTGGCTCCGTTTACTTTTAATTGCAAAATGATTTTGACCCTTCTAAAAAATTTTGAATTTTTCGCACATTTTTGCCACCCCTCGTGAGTTGAATGTGGCTTTTCTTTTGCAAGAATTTAGGTCTCGGTTTTGATCAATACCGATGACTTGAATAGTCCTCTCAATTGAACGAACATGAATGTATGGCTATGAAGCCAAATGAAGTTGCATAGATAATATGTGAACTCGTTGCATCTCATTGTGATTAGCCATTTATCGAATTGATTCTCTTGTAATGACCGTTGCACACTAGCGAAAGTGTGTAGTCTTGTTTGACTTAAGTTTCGATGCCTTGTGTGATTAGCTTGCTTTGAAACTTGCATGAATAAACCTTGAATTTTCCCTTTTAGTCTGATTGATTTAGAAAGGTGTCCTCTTGAAATGATCTTAGGCAACTTTAAATAATGTGAGCCAAATATGACATATACCTCTTTTTTGGCCTACCCGTGAGTGTGAAACTCTTTTGAACACCCTTTGAGCCTTACTTTTCTTTGGAAGAACCTTGATGAACCCTAGACCTTACTTGACCCACTACCTACAATCCTCTTAATTTCTGATTGTGTGAATAGCCAACTTAGTCCAAAAGCCTAAGTTGGGGGGTGTGGTAAAAAGGAAAAGGAGAAGTCAAGAAGTGCAAGAAAAAGTCCCCCCTAACCCATGGGATTGCATAAGTGGAAACCCCTTCAATTTCTAAAAAAATAAATAAATTGTGGAATAAGGTACGAAGGAAACCGGGTTTCCAAGCAAGCCATGAAGGTGAATAAACAGGTGACTTAGAAGCATTAGAAAAAGAATTGATAAAGAAGGAGAAGGGAATGCCTTGAGAATACCACATCCCACGAGGAAGGAGCCATTGAGCCTAAATGACCATACCTTTGCACTCATCCCCATTACAAGACTTAGAAAGACCTTTTTTATCTTGAGTAAGCCGAATCAAAAGTCGATTGGAAAATAAGGGCAAGCCTATGGGTGAAAGCTTGCATTGTGTTCCTCTTTTTGAGTGTGAGCGTTGCATCTGATTCCTGATCTTGAATTGATTAACCTATGTGTGTGAATATGGAATCATTCTTCATGTGAGGGCATTTAGATACTTTTTGTCGAGCTTGAACTCGCACAAGTAGCAAGAATTGCGAGCATGAGAATCTCTGTTAATAGTGTGTCACAACTTGAATCTTTGAGTGCATAGTTGATCTTTGCATAAGCAATTTGAATCTTGTTGTGTATATTCATGATTAAGTCTTGTGCAGCACTGTTTGAGACACCCTTTTTGAATGGCTGAACTTGAGTTTGCTTGAGGAAAAGCAAAAGTTTAAGTTGGGGGTGTTGATAAGTTTTCAAATTGGACTCATTTAGAGCTTTATTTTGACAGAAATAGTGTCCTCGAATACTTATTTTGTCTCAATATCTGATGAAAACTCCTAAGTTTCAGGTATTTGAAGTTTAAGTGGAAGCATGGACACTTAGGCGCAAAAAGGAACAAAAAGGCTGAAAAGACTCCGCCCTTTGTTCCAGTATGCGAAGCCCTGAAGAAAGAGGATCAAAAAGGCGATAAAAGGAACAGTCGGTGCTTCGCCGAATAGTTCTGCGATGCATTACTATACCGCCCAATGGTCCAGAATGTGAAGATGTTGAAGGCAAGCATGAAACGGCGGTGAAACAAAAGAAGGGCGAGTCACTGAGTCATTCGATAGCATGGACTAACCTTGCCGAAAAATCCGCCAGCGCTATTTTATGATGTCTATAAATACCGAACTTATTATTAATTTTAGATAATCGAACTTTTATTTTAATTTCCATAATAGAATAGTACTTTTTGGATATTTTTCTCTCAAGTTTGGAGAGGGTTTTTGGGAGACTTGAAAAAAGAAGGATTTCATCTTCCCCAAGTTGGAAGTGGGTCTTCTCCATTCTTCTTCCTTTAATTAAATCAAGGTTTAATTTCTTATACCAATTTGATTTTACTATCATTTTAGGTGTATTTTGTTATTTCTTGATGTGTGGCTAAAAATCCCTATTCTTGGGGTGTGATTTAGCAAATATGTGTTGATATTATTGTTGGGTCTTGCTTGCTGATAGGTTAGAAGTAGTTTAATGGTGATTTCACCTAGTATTTGTGGTTTAATCTAAAGGGTTTGTAGTTGCAAATACAAAGCCACCCATGTGTTTTGGGCTTGCCCGAGAGGGAGGTCTCGAAACCAAGACCACTAGACCGATGGCCTAAGGAGTGGGTCGACATGAGGTTCAGTCCGAGAGGGTGAGCCCTAGTCCCATATCCTAACACTCAGCTTGAGAGAGTGAGCCAGGTAAAGCGTACGCTGGTCTTCATGTGGCAAATGGGTGTTCGAGAGGAACGCATTTGAAACGGGGTAAGTTTCCCAAGAGGGAACTTATTTCCATTTAAAGCTTAGCCTAGTCACTATTATCTTACAAATTTCCTTTCAAAAGCATGTACCCAACTACTTATCTCAACTTGTATTGCGGTCACACCCCAAGAACATTTCCCCATACTTGATTTTCTCGTTAATTTTTGCTATTTTTACTACTTGTGACAAAACCCCCCAAATTGATATTTGACACTTTCGTGTCACCTCCTTTAATTTACCATGTTTTTGTTCGTTAATGTCTTTAGCTACGACTAGTTAGAGCTTAATTTTATTTTTCTATCAATTCTCAAAACCACTCCCTTGGGACACGACCCCAACCTTTAGTTGGGTTACTATACCATCGACGGTCGTACTGTAGGTTAGTGTCGTTGGTCACGATAAGCATCAAGGAGTTTCTTGAAATTTTGAGAATTGCCTTCTGTGTGTACCTGCAAAATCAATAGCATGGTTAGCAAAAAAATCTGCCATATTGTTCCCTTCCCGATAGGTATGCACCACTTCCACTTTTATATCCATCATCAATCTCTTTATGTATCCAACATCCAACGATATCAACCAGGGGACCTCCCAAATTCCATTTAGGACTTTTTGTGCCATTAAAGAATATGTTTCAATAATCAATGGTACTAAAATGTGTGCTATACAGTATTCTATACCCATTCTAATGGCCTTAATTTCTACTTCGATAACAGAAACCTTCTCCATCACTCTTGATTCAGCATATATCATATTTCCTTCTTCATTCCTTATACAGAAAGCCATCGATCATGTCTCAAATCTTACTGAACCATCAGTGTTACACTTGAATTTACTCCTCAGAGGGTGTAACCATCTAACAATTTTTGTCTGAATCAGAGGTGTATAATCTTCTAAAAACTTCACAATCAGTGGCCAACTCTTTGGGATGTCCTTTAACCATGGATATCTTTACTTAATAAACAAGTATAAATTTCTATGAATTTCCAGTACCATGTTATGCTTAGACATACTACCCCATGTTTAATCACGTTCCTCCTTTTCCAGATTTTCCATATAATAAAAGCAGGCACTACTTTAAAAATTGGCTTTAATTTGCTAGGACAATCAGCCTTCCACTACTCATCCAAAACTTGTTTGATCTGTACTACATGGAAATGTAATCCTGCTGCTTCAATAAAGAATCTCCAAGTATGATAAAAATCAGGACATTCAATAAATAAATGTACAAAAGTTTCTTGACTATTGTTGTTACAACAACAACACTTTAAATCATCAGTGATGCCTCTTCTGATTAGCACCTCCCCAATAGGAATTCTTCTAAACCACATCCTCCATAATAGGAAGGACACCTTGAAAGGTAGTCCTTTCACCCATATATTTGATATATTCTCAATAGGCTCTTTTGTGTATCTATATAAGTTCCATGCTATCCTCACTTTAAATTGTTCATCTCCGCTAGGCATCCACCAAGGTTTATCTCTATCTTGTGTAAGTTATATGTTTCCTAGACACTGTTAATGTGATTGCAGGTTTCCTCATCAAAATTGTCATGTAATAATGTCTGATCCCATCCATCTTCATTAAATACTAGCTAACAGATTCCACTTGACCATGATCATGATTCAGATTCATATGATAATACAACGCCCCCAATTGTGTCCAGTTGTCAAACCATACACTAGCATCTCCTTCCTTGGGTTCCAACCATATTTCCTGATAAAAAAAATCCCTTGCCAATAGCAATTTTTCCATACTTGGGATCCTCATTTCCATTCTACTGTTTGTGGCCTATGCCTCTTGCAATACTTGTTCCACTTATAGTTAGACCACAATGTATTAGTAGTCCTAAATTTCCACCACAACTTGGCAAATAAAGCCTTAGAGATATCAAACAGTGACCTAAACCCCAACCCTCCTTCTTCCTTTGGAACACAAATATCGTTCCATGCAATCCAGTGAGTGGATCTTCCCTCTTCTTTGAAATTCCACAAAAAATTAGCAAAAATTCTATGAATATCATAAATTACACATTTGGGAGGATTGATAACAGACAAAAGGTATATAGGAATACTCTGTAGCACACTTTTGATTAAAATAGCTTTACCCCCAAAAGACAAAAGCTTTCCTTTCCACATTTGTAGATTGTTTAGGATCTTTTTTATCAGCATTGAAAAATGGACCTTTTGCTTCTTGACATGACCAATAAGGCAACCTAGATACATCAAAGGAAATAAACCTCTTGAAAAACCAGTGATATCCTCTACCACCTGTTTAGATGTTTGTGCTGCTTTGTTGTACATATAACATGAACTCTTCTCCTTATTGATCAATTGTCCTGATTGCCCTTCATATTTCTTTAAAACTTCCATTATAAGCTGTAGAGATTTTATGTCTACTGCAGCAAAAATAATTGTATCATCTGCATAGGACAAATGATTCAATTTATCACTCCATTTAGGTAATCCATAGCTTTTATACTCGTAGTTATTAAACAATTGATTCAGAGCTCTAGATAACACCTCTGTCGATAATATAAAAAGAGTCGGGGATAAAGGATCTCCTTGCTTAACTCCTCTGGTGGAATGGAGAAACCCATGAGCCTGCCCATTAATTAATATTGAATACCAATTATTAGCAATAAGTCTCCAGACCATGTCTAGTATCTCAGCATCAAAACCCATCTTCTCTAATACCCTGATTAAGAATCTCCATTCTACTCTATCGTAAGCCTTAGCCATGTCCAACTTTATAACCACATTATCTGTCTTACCCCTTAGCCTTATATCAACAATCACCTCTTGAGCCAGCAATACATTTTCAGATATATTCCTTCCTTTAACAAATCCTGATTGATTTTGTGAAATCAATTTTGGCAAATATCTTTCAATTCTGTCATGAACAAGTCTAGAGATGATTTTGTTTAAGAAGTTACTCAAACTTATTGGTCTAAGATCTGTAAAGGACTGAATAATATCCTTTTTAGGTATTAGAATCAGATTAGTGTGAGTAATAGATTTAGGTAAAGAATGACCCTGGAAAAAGGCATGAACAATCTGGACAATATCAAGACCCACAATATCCCAACATGTTTGATAAAAACATCCAGTAAAACCATCATGCCCACATGCACTATCAGCATTCAATTCAAAAACAACCTTTTTAATCTCTACTTCATCAGGTATTGCTTTAATAAAATCATTATCTTCACAAGAGATCTAAGGTTGGATACATTGTAGTAACGACATTTCCTCATCGGTAACTCCACCAGCAAACTGCTTTTCAAAAAAATTAACTCCTTCCTTTGTGATATCAACTTCAGATTCTGTCCATGTCCCATCTGATTTTAAAATTCTCTTCAGTGCTAGCCTTCTTCTTTTTCCCCTAACAAGAGCATGAAAAAACTTTGTATTCATATCTCCCTCTTCAAACCATTGTATACTAGCCTTCTGTCTCCAAAACTCCTCTTCATAATGAAGATAAAGTCTTAATTCAGCATGTGCTTTTTGCAAAATAGATTTGTTACCAAGTGAAGGATCTTCCTAAAACAAGCTTTCTTTAACCTTCACAATGTCTTCTCTAATAATTAGCTGCTTAAAAATACCACCAAACTTATCTCTACTCCATTTAGACAACGCCTTCTTGGTTCTTCTATGCTTCTGCTTCAATTGAATGAAAATGTTCTCAGAATTATCAGCCATCCAATTCTGTTGAACTATCTCTTTGAAGTCTTCTCTTTCAATCCAAAACTTCAAAAATTTGAAAGGCTTAGCAATAGGAATATTGCCCACCCCACAAGTGAGGAGTAGAGGGGCATGATCAGATCATGTTCTAGCTAAGTGTTGTAGACCATAATTACCATACAATTCAAGAAATAATTGGTTAACCACAACCCTATCTAATCTCTTGAAAATACATGTTTCATCTACTCTACCATTCCACCAAGTAAAAGGATTTCCTGGGAAATAAACATCAGACAAATCACATGAGTTAAGACATAAGGCAAAATCCTCATATTCCTGTGGATAAACAGGTAATCCACCGATCTTTTCTTCACCCCCTAGGATAACATTGAAGTCACCACCCACCATCTAAGGCATTGTAAAATTCTGACTTAATGAGAAAAGTTCTTACCAAAGGCTTAGTCTTTCAATGCTAGAGCATTTAGCATAGACCACAGTAGCTAAGATCTGATTACCATCTTCTAATGTGAGATGTAGTGTCAATTGTTGGTCAAAGTCTTCCACCACCCCACTTAAATATGGTTATTAACAAAAACCCAGATCTTTCCATTTGTATTATAGTTAACATATTGCATTCCTAGCCTTCTTTTATACTTTGAATCTGCCTAGTACTTTGAAATGGTTCCATCAATGCAATCATCAAAAATTTGTGATGTCTATGTAGCATTTGTACCCTATGAAAGGCCTGTTGCGTTCTCACCGACCTAATATTCCAAAATAATACTTTAAAACTCATTTAGAAGTTGATTTTACCCCCCTTCCTAGTCTAAACTCCTGTAGGCACTGCAATACTTGTCTCTCATTTGCCCTTGCCTTTTCTCACTCTTGAGTACATTTTTGGCGATAGCCCAGCCTATTTACTGATGTTGTGCAAATTTGTGTCATTTTCTTCTTCTTCATTATCCTCTACATCTATACTTTTTTCTGATATTATGACTTCTTTTGCTATGATTGCAGGGTCCTTTTTCAGGCATTTATGTGAAATCAATTCATGTAACTTGTCCATTGGAACAGATTTTCCAGCAATAATAGGTGCTAATGTTGATTCAACTTTGTTAATTTCTAACTCTAGCGGCTTCTGATCGTCTTGAATTTTCTCTATTACTTCACCATCTGATACACTAGTTATTTGTAGAGGTTCATGGTATTCAGCACTTGCCAACTCGCTCATCAGTACCAGTTCCATCTCTGATTTCTGTGCAACTACAGGTATTATAGTCAATGATTGACTATTTTCATTCTCTCATTTACCCTGTGTTGTAGATGTATCTTTCATCTCATCTTGGTTCTTCAACACTTCATCATCATATTCATGTGGTTCCTTTCTACATGTATCACCCATTCTGTCAACTTTACCCCTGCACATATGACATTATTGAGCCTCAGGCATATCTCCCAAGAGCCCTTCTACCTTGCCATTGTTTCCCTCTGCTGCTACTTCAGGTATTTGCTCAGGTACCCTCTCATTGTTACTATCACAATTCCTTTGATCTGTATTGATGACCTGCTGCATTATTGTGCCTATGGATTTATCTAATTTATTTTCTTTTGACCTTGTAGGAACACTAATCAGCCCTTCTATGACATTGTTATTTGTACCCTGTTCTTTTTGTACAAAAGATCTTTCTATCCACTCTTTTGTGGAAATTGTGTGTTGCTTATTGTCTGTATTTTGATATGCACTGATTGTAATATTTGTACTTATATCCTCATCTCGGAGCTTATCCTTTAAAACTGCGAAAGAGTTGTCTTTACAAACTCCCTCTTCCCTTGCCTATTGTTCATTCTCTTTATGTATGGGGGGCATTTTATTAGTAGGCTACCACTTCTTATATTGCTTGCTCACCCTTGTTACTGGATGTGCATTTTCATCATTTTTCCCTTTTTCTCCTTGAACCTCTTCATACATTGTTTTTCTGAGTTATGGATGGAGCACCCTACTGTCACTTTCTGCATGTCCTTGTAATTTACACTGCTTACAATATTTTGGAACCATGTCATATTGAATATGAGTTTTCTCCATCCTTGAAGACTTAGTCTTTTCATTCACAACTTCCATTTCTATAAATTTGGGGAAGTCTGCCAACAAATCCACTTGCACCTTAACTCTCGCACAACTAGGTCGTGTCTTATTTATAGTTGCCATGTCTAATTGTAGAGGTTTCCCTACAGCTGAGGCTAACGAAAATATGGATTCCTTAACAAAGTATGTTGGTTTTAAATCCGAAAAGGAAATCCATCCCATCGCCTGCATTGTTTCCTTCTCAATATTAAATGTAGCATCATAAATCAAAGGCCTCTTCATATAAGAATAGCCATCCTTTGATTGTATGTAATAATTAGGTTTAGACATCATATTGATAAAATCATCATGTGTATTGAATCGCATTAATATGTGCCTATTCCGTAGCAAACCAATCTTGCATTCTCCTTTTACATTACGTTGTCTTGGGATCTGTATGCGAAGCTCTTCAATTTCCGGCCATCCATACGAAAATTTTCCAATTACAGCATATTGGAGATTCTCAATAATATTCATTTTGTCCACCTCTTCTTCCGTCCAGACCACCCTTGGAACTCCTTCAATATAACTGAGACTCTTAATCGGGATTGGCTTTACAATTGATGAATAATTAGTTGTGCCTTTATGTTCTTTAAAAAGATCAACATATTGATGTAAAGCTGGTAAAACCGCCTTACCAGAAATCTCGTTAGGCAAACCTATAGGATTGTTAGGCAACAAATTATTAAGATTAATTGCATGCGTGTGAGAATTAGGATGTTGTAGCAAAGAGAAAAAATTATCAGAATGAGTAAAACATGTCGGACCAGCGCTAGAAGACGGCTGGCCGGCGGCCATATTGGCCATTCCGTTGTATCAATCACAAAAAGCTAGGGTTTTGCATGAGAGAGAAGAGAGCTTTTGACTCTTTTCATGGTTGGCCTTCAATACAATTTCTTCCCAATAGATCTCCTTTATCCTCTCCAAAAAACAAACAAAAACATCAACTCTTCCCAACAAAACTCTCTTTTAATCAAAACCAAAAAGAATAGTGATAATGAAATTTTAGATGATTCGAAATCATATAATAAATCCATCAGTAGCAGCAACAACAATAACGCCCTTAAAGTCAATTCTTCTTTTGCCTTGGCTCCCATTACAAAGCACGAGGAAAATCAAGATTACGATTAAAATCAAGACTTATGATTTCAATAAGAAGATCTTGATCATATAGTAATTTTGAGATAAGTACATATTATTGTGATCTACGAGAAATCTTCTAAGGATCAACCACGACAACAATAAGGCTCTCAAAGTCATCTCAAAAGAAGAAGAATAAAGATTAAGATTGAGTATATTATTATGGTTTGGTATATCATTTTTTTATAGTCGAAAAATCTCTAAGAATCAGATGTGCATATGTCTCCTTGTTTTTATGATGAACATATGTGTATTTGGAGAACTTTTGGTGTTGTAAAAGGCTTCTCTAAAGTCATCAAATGTTAATGATGTATCATATTGATAATAGTTTGTATCATATTAGTTATGAATATTTTCCAATATTCACATTTTAAGGCTAAAATAGAGATAAAACTTATAGTATATAATATATCACCCTTTAGTAATAAATTTTATATATTATTATAAGTGGGAAAATCTTAACTTCAAAGTTGGATTACGATTCTACCCCTTCACTAAATTTAAATATTATTAAAAAAAACTAATTAATAAATATAAGTGGGAAGATCTTAACTTCAAAGTTGGATTACGAATTTACCCCTCACTAAATTTACATATTATTAAAAAAAACTAATTAATAAAATATTAAATAATAAGTATATGATATTAATCCATTATATTTCTAGATAGAATCAATTCATGGAATTCTAAAATGGAGTTTGGTAGATGATGCGTTATTATTAAAAAAGGGAAAAGGGTCTGAAATATATTTGAACTTTGACTGAAATTGCAGTAACGATACCAAACTTTGGAAAGGACCTTTTATCCCCATACATTATTTAATAGTGTATTTTAAAGGCATATATATGCCCACGTGGAAATCATAAATATTACATAATTATAAATAATAATGTGTCCACGTGGGCACATCTATACCTTTTAAATACACTATTAAATAGTGCAGAGGGTAAAGGTCCTTCGTAAAGTTTGGTATCATAACAGCAATTTCGGCCAAAGTTGGAGTATTTTTCAGACCCTTTTCCCTTAAAAAGAACTAATTAATAAAATATTAAATAATAATTATATGGTATTAATTCATTATATTTCTCGATAGAATTAATTCACGGAATTCCTAAAATTAAGTTTGGTAGATGAAGTGTTCGTAATAGCAAAATGTAGTAAATTATATCCTTTAAAAACTCAAATATCTTTAAACATTAAACAATAAATTGTCCTTTGAATTACCAGACATCTTAAAATGGCACACATATTTAGATTTTAGTCAGAAACTTTACATATCCCAACTTTAACCAATCTGATTCTCATATATGTTATATATATCATCAATTTTTAAATGACTTTTATAATTCCTGTCTTATAATTATATATACCAAAAAGTTGTTTTCAAAATCACTTTATATTAATGCATACACTTTGTTATTCCGATGTATAATTGTTGATGGATGATTGTTGGTGGATGTAATTATATTGCTCATCACAATCACTTTATGTTAATGCATACACTTAGTTATTCTAATGTATAATTGTTGATGGATGATTGCTGATGGATGTTATTGTTCATCACATATGCAACAAAAAAGAGGTAAATTTATTTATGCTTTTATTAGTTATTGAGGAAGTTCCTCTATTCTTTTAATCTAGAATTATTTCTCCCTTGAATTTTTGTTATTTAAAAGTTTTAGAATTCATTAGCTATTTTATTGTTTTTAGTCTATTCTATTTTATTTAATTTTCGAATATTTGTGGGATGAACATAATGTACATCTGAAGATGTATAATTTATTGTGATGCTATAATAATGTAATAGATATTGATAAATTTTTATATATTCTCTTAAAACATTATATGACATCTTCACAACTAATAATTCATGTGAAATCTACGTATCAAAATGATACAATTTCTTAAAACTATTTGATATGATTGTCAGATTGTTAAGCTTTAATTTGGTGTTACACTCCTTCTCTTTTGATTACTTAATTTTATGAATAATTATTTATACATATTATAATTGTATTTAAATCATTTACAAATATTTATACTAGCGTGAAATACACGCATATTTTCTATTATGAAATTCATTTTTTTTAATTATATAGAAATTTTGTAATAATTACAAGGGACAAACGTGTAACGAACGTTTCCAAAAAGTAGTAAAATAAAAAAGGTGATAAAAATATCATTATGAATCTTCTTCCTTCCATTAAGTCAATTCAATTATGCTCATAATCAATTAGTCAATTCAACTTTCTCGTTCATTAGAGAATGCATTAAAATGTCCCATCCAATTAAAATATTAATTAAATATAAAAGGAAATAAGAAATGAATATTCTAGAATGTGTCCAGAATATTCAAGATTGATAAATAAAGTTTAGTTTATTGATCTTTTGACTTCATGAAAAGAAAGTTCTGTTTTAATTTTTACAAATTAAAATTTGTTTATAAATAAAGTTTAGCATCAGTGTTTGGAAGCAATATATTCACAGTGACACTATTTTATTTTATTTTTGTTATTCGTTTATTATTAAAAATATTCCTTTACAAATTTTATATATATCGGTAATAACATCTTTTGATAGCTCGTGAGTTTTACAAATTTCTCTTCTTCTTTTTCTTAAATATATAATTAAGCTACATGAGTATATTTTACCCAAATCTCATAGTGGTAAGAGCTAATTACATTTTATCCCTATTCTTTTTCAAATTATAAATCCCTTAAAATTTAAGAATTTTGGATCTAGTACTCAAAACTTGATACATCGTGTTTCGATTTTGGATACATCACTCAACATATGATACATTGTGTCCCAATACATTACCTTTGTTGATACAAGATACACATGTCCCAATAATGTTAATCGATTGATAAATTCGACCATAAGGGGTTTATATTGGGAATCTAAACTATTGAAGCTATAGTTTCTCCTTTTAACTTCTATTTATTAAAATATTAAATTATGAATTAGTCACATAATTAACAAGTCTATTAGAAAATTGAATTAGCCATTTTTGCTTGAACAATTAGGTGGGTAAGATCGATCGAGTGGTCTTAGTTTGAAGAATGAATCCTATTTGGGCAGATAAAGTGAAATGTTAGAAACAAAGGGTGTATTTGTTCTAATCGGCTGTGTTAAGTTAATTTGAATCGAATATAAGTAGTAATGACGGAAATTTCATATATAGCAAAAGATTAAATTTAATAAGCCTTTCTTAGCTATAATTTGTCTAATTACGCTTCATAGCTATAGTTTCAGTTGCTATGAGTATTTCCGTTTCGCATGCCAAATATACAAACATGGTAAGTATATACAAATTTTGTATTTATATATTTAGGAATTTTTCAGAATTTATACAAATCAAATGTATCAACAAATCATGTACGCATAGAATAATTATATACAAATTCTAAATTTATACAAATATGATTTTTTCGTAACTTATACAAATCAAATGTATTAGCAAATTGTATATAAATATGGTAAACATATACAAATTCTGGATTTATACAATTAGAAATTGAATCATAGAAATTTTGGACGTGGCCCATATAAATATGGTTATATGTTAGTGGCGAAAACTTTTTTTTAAACTATAGCTATATTGAATAATTAACTAGTATATATTTACTTAGTCGCATAATTTTCTCATTAATTTTAAGTAATTTAAAATGTAACCAATATATATTCGCTACATATTTAAAAAAAATACTAAAAATATTTAATTGATTATCTATTATAAAAATGGTCAATAGCGGATAAAAAAATAAATGACATGGGTAAAAAAAAGGTAATAAGTAAAGTAAAATCTCACAAAATTAATATAGATGGGACCATGAAATATTATTATTTGTATATATTATTTAATCGATAAATTAATATTTATTAATTAAAAGAGTATTTTGAGATTCAAAGAAGGTTAATTTTGCTTACATCAAAATCATTGTATCTTACCAATTTATGTATCATGTTTATTATATTTACATAGAAAAATAGATTTATTATACATAAAGTATAATAAATACTCAAAATCATTGTATCTTACTAAATTATGTATCATATATTAAATTTATATAAAAAAATAATTTCATTACACTTAAAGTACAATGTATGTGTATGATTCATTATAAATTATTTTTTTGTTAAATGATTTATTGTAAAATAAATTTAAGAATTCAATGATTCATTATAAAAAATAAATTCATTACATAATGTTCATTGTTTCTTAATAATTAAATATTATTCATTGTATTTTTATTAAAAATATTCAATGTATGACAGTGAGAGAATAAACTATATGAGAAACATAGGAAAATTCTTGAAATTATATCCAAAAAATGACTTCTCATTTAAAAGGTATCACAAAATCATTATGTTTGTACAAAAGAGATCATTCCTCATGCACTCAAAAACATTTGCAGTAGTGGCAACACTAGAATTTTTGGATGCAATAAGAAAAATTAGAGATGTGCTTCAACTAGATTTATATTTTAACAAAAAAAATACAATATAATTATCTTTCACTAAATTGTCTTAGATATATTTATATTTTTAAAAATTATTAATTTATAATATTAATGATATCATATATCTATACAAGGGTTTTCTAGAAATATATATATTTTTTTTCTTATGTAAATGAAAGTTTTTTCATTAGCCCAAGTCGGAACCATAAGAAAATATTATGTTAGAAAATGAAGTCATCAAAGTCATAAATTGAGCGTGGGTGCTTCTTTGTTTGTAATTTGGAAACGATCGTAAGCGTAAAAGGATATGAAGGGCGGCGAGGAATCAAGCATGAGCGTTAATGGTAAAAACGAAGTGAAGAAGATGACAAAACCGGCTTTCAGACCCGCAAAAGATGACACAAAGCCACTTCTTCAAGACCCAGTAAGCGTTAACTTCTCCATTTCATTCTCTGTTAACTTCCTTCTCAATTAACCTTTGTTTATTTATGTTTGTAGATACTCAGATCAGACCCAATTGAGACTGAGGAAGCTCTCTTGCGGTTGCCTCCTTTTCCTATTTCTAAACCCAAATGTCAAACCCAATGAATATTTTTAAATTTTGTATCTGATATGACTCAATTTATTTGCGCAAAAATTGTGTTTCTTCTATGAAATTTGAGTGTTCCGCAAAACCCCTTTTTACCCAATGTAGAACAACTGTATATTCTCTGCACAAAATATTACTAGTCCTAGTTTCTTGACAGAGGAACCAAAACCTCAAACAGCTTTTGTCAAAATATATATCGTTGAATGTGGTTAAAGATATCATCAATTCTCATCCACAGGTTTTCTTGTTGGGATATAATACAGTTCCAACTTTATTATCATGATTTCTTGTTATCTATCTGAAGTTTTTGGTTTCCAGTCTGCCCTGATATGCAAATAATTTATGCTTTTAAATGCATTGCGTTGTCGTTAATATTTTTGTATGTGCGCATTCCGTAAACCAATATCAGAGATTTATAGCCCAGAGATGCAATTCTTTCTTCTTCTTTTTTTTTGATGATGGCCAGAATTTGCAATTCTTTCTCTATAAAGATCAGTGTATTGTGATTTTATGGGTCATGAAAATAAACTATTAAATGATATAGGGGTTCTACATGTTAACCTGAAAGTGTGATAATTCATTGTACCTCTAGTTTCATATCTGTATGATAACATACATAAGCTTCCTCTTATTTTTTCTGTAATAGATATGCCTTTTCTTTCTATAAATTGCTAAGTTTTCCATACAGAATCTGGAAAAGAAAGAACCATTGCTTAATTGAAATTTGAAATACAGAAAAACGAATAGATTGGTTTCTCATAAAGCAAGTTCGGATTCCTTTGTGTTGGATGAAGCAACAAAGTTCTGCTTCTTTGAATATGTTCATAAACAACAATAGCGTGCTTATGTGGTACTTCTACCTTCTCAATTATAATTTTCTCTTTGAATTTGAGTCAGGGCTTAAATGTTTAGATCAAGTCTTGAAGGTTTTTCTTTGTTGGGATTTTGCTAGGAATTCCGGGTAACTTTCTGTATTAGGTGAAGCTTACTTCCTGCGGTGGCCCCTTGGACCTTATCCTCTAAAGGGTTGGGTTCTAGTGGCGGGCTCTTGGGTCGCCCGGACCCATATCTAGTAAAAGTGGTGGCCTGTTGTCCCCACACCCTCTTATCATGCATGTCTGTGAGAGCAGTTTGTGCTAGCGTTTTGGCGCTCACCTTATGATTCTCAGTCCTCTTTCGCCGAGATGCCTTTTATAAAGATCTTTTCCCGCATCGGAGATAATATCAATTGATGTCCAAACTCTCTTGGATTGGTAGATATGGAAGGTAGATGAGAGATGGAAGGTGATGTGGAATTGTAGTTTCCTGTTTGGTAGCTAAATATCCGAGTTTTTTTAGTTACTATTGATATTGAAAGTAACAGATTGTGGCATTGAGTTTCAATTTCAAAATGTGAATTATTTTTTATAGGATTGGAACATCTGTTCTACTTAAAGCCTTTTAGGAGTGTGTTCTGTACAAAGGAAATGTTTGTTGCGAGAATAACATAATTTGTTACTTATTTTTACGTGTTCGGTACATAAACAAAAAAATATTGTCCTAAAAACATGTGTATGCAATCTAAATACATACTATGAGAGGTGGGGTAGGGATAAGTAGGCTTGTTCATGGTTATGGTTAAAAAATCAAACCGAACAGCAATTCGAACCAAACCGATTAAAAAACCGATATTTGGTTCGGTTTGATTTTAAATTTTGAAAACCGATACTATTTGGTTTGGTTTTGATTTTACTAAAACACAACCACAAAAATAACCAAACCGAACCAAGAAGTTAGATGACACGTGCGTTGCACGTGATTACCAATTCTAAAAATATATGTTATAGTAAATAGTATTGCTTATTTAACTGAAGAGTTGAATAATAAGCTTAGCAAAAAATAATATTGCAGATTCTTTTGTGAATGTTCGACGTGGATCGTTATATATATTTCTTATTCACGCAAATCTATGGAAATGGTCAATGAAAAAATTTTATTAGTAAAATGCAATAATGTATATATTTATTTCAATTTGATGAGGTTAATCATGTAATTAGTCTTATCTCACTAATATTACCTTATAGACCATATTTGCTTTGTATTTTTCTTGTCATCTAACCAGTTGTGCTTTGCATGTATATTTCACGTTAAATTGTTTAGATGTCATAGAAACATGAGAAGAGAACAACTAAATTTTATATATTCACATATTTTAACATTGGTTGTGAGTTTTTTTTTTAAAAAAAAAAACTCAAAACATTTTAAAATAATATATTTTGAAATTAGAAGATCTTGTTAACTTGATAATACATTTGTGACATATATAATACTTTAATTTAAATACAAATACCTACCCAAATATAAATATATATTTGCAGTAATGAAAATATTTATCTCATAAAAGTAACTATTAAATAAATAATAAAAATTAAAATAATACAAACTTCAACTAACGTTATTACAAGTCATATGAACTTTTTTTCGTCTAAAATACTGAAATATTGAGGAATAGTAAATAAGTAAAATAAAAGGGCAATGTTTATATAATAATTACTATTTTGAATTAAACGTTATAAGAGCCTGTTTGGATGGGCTTTTAAGCTGGTCAAACTGGCTTAAAAGCCAGTTTTTGACTTATTAAAGTGTTTGACAATTATCAAAGTGACTTATTTTAAGCCAAAAGCTAAAAGCTAGGGGAGGGGAGCTTCTTTTTTTTTAACTTAAAAGCCCTTTTGTGTTGACCAAGTATATTACCTTTTTGCCCTTAATTCTTTTATACAATTTCCAAATTGCCCATATTGAATTATTATTATTATTATTATTATTGTTATTATTATTACTATTACTATTACTATTATTATTTTTATTATTATTATTAAATTATTATTAATTATTATTATTTATTATTATTATGTTATTATTATTATGTGTATTATTATTATGTTATTATTATATATATATAATTAATTATTATATTATTATTATTATTATTATTATTATTATTATAATTATTTATATTATTATTATTATTATTATATTATTATAATAATATATTATTATTATATTATTATTATTATTATTATTATATTATTATTATTATTATTATTATTATTATTAATTATATTATTATTATGTTTATTATTATTATAATATATTATTATTATTATTATTATTAAAATATTATTATTTATTATTATTATAATATTATTATATATTATAAATATTATTATTATTATTATTACTATTACTATTACTATTACTATTACTATTATTATTTTATTTTATATTTTATTTTTTTATTATTATTATTTTATTATTTTATTATTATTACTATTACTATTATTATTATTATTATTATTATTTTATTATTATTATTTCTGAAATATGAATTTATATTCCTCTTATAAGGTGGTAAAGAAATATGTGAATGATAGAAAAATATTATTACTTATGGATGTAAAACATAAATTAATTTTGTTTTAATTTTTTTTAAGTATAAAAATCTTAAATTAATCAACTTTTTATCATGTTAACAGCTTAAAGGGTATTTCAGACATTTTGATAAAAAAAAAGTGTTTACCAGCACTTATTTGTCAAACACATCAACAACTTTTTTTTCAACTGCAGCACTTTTATCCAAACACATAACTACTTATTTTAAAAATAAGTTCCAGCATTTTAAAAAGTTACTTTTTAAAAGTTACTTTTTTTAAGTCAATCCAAACGGGCTCTAAGAGTCTAAATCACATATGTATTATTGATAAATAAAGTCATTCTTTTGTCTTGAGCATAAAAAATAAATCATGACAATTCTCTAAATTTCGGAAAAGATATTCAAAACCATACATCTACATCAGAAGAGAAATTGTTAACAAAAACAAATGAATTTAGACTACATGTTAACTTCATATATTGGAACATTACATACTAATGTATATATTAAGCAAGAAAATAATTATTATATCATCAAAATTATTTTTCTCAAGCACACGAGGTTATGAAATATACACTCTTAGGATAGAACGACTTACTTCATCGGAATAGTGGTACCTCATATTCCGCTAAACTTCGATCTCTCTCAACGACAATAAATCACACAAAAAATTTTAAAATGCAAGAAGAAGAAGAGTAGAAGATTTAAAAAATTGTGGTTGAAAAATGAGAGGAAGTCCCTCTATTTATAGTCAACAAAGGATAATATGAACAAATATTTTTTGTGTCTTATCTGAAAAGTCATGACCTTTTCGAGAAGTCACAACCTTTTGGAAAAGTTACAACTTATTGAAAAACTCACAACTCTTTGGAAAAGCCACAACTTATTGAAAAAGTCACAACTCTTTGGAAAAGCCACAACTCATCGAAAAATCACATCCCTTCGAAAAAAAGTCACAACTTATTGAAAAAGTCATAACTCATCAAAAAAGTCACAACTTAAGTTAGGGATATTATAGTAATTTAACATTTAAGTTAGGAGTTCATACTTTTAAAGTAACTAGATTCACCGCACGTGCGTTGCACGTGGTTGCCTTGTCTTGAGATTGACATGAATATGTAAATATATAAGACTATATTAGTCACAATATATTGTTTTTTTTTTGTAGATGATTTTTCCTATAGTTGTAACCGTTATTTATGGGTCTCCAATTATAGACTCCTAAATAATACTGCCTTACGCTCGAGTGATTTACTTATTCATTGTTTTTTTGGCGCTGCCTTTGTTATAAAAGTAACTTACTGAATTGTTGATAACCATAAATTCCATACAAATGGTGAAGTGGTGATACCACTGATAAAAGTTACAATAGTGCTGCCCTCACTATTTGTTACATATTTCATCGGGGTATTATTTATACAACACGCAACAATATGAACACAAAATTTGGTATTTGTTTCTTTAGTAGTTGTCTTTGTTTGGTGCGATCATAAAGGGTGTGGATTCCACTTGTATTGAGTTGTATCAAACTAAATAGCTTACTAAATTTTCAACTAAAAGTGAGACCAGCTCATTAGGTACATAACTCCCCATGTATTGATTGATCAAAACTGCTTTACCATCTGAACTCATAGACAATTTTCAAGATTACAATGCTTCATTAACAAACACACCTTTCATTTATGGTCTCTGGTGAGGATTTTCAAATGAGTAGACGCTTCAATCATTGATTATGCACAAAGAGACCAGTTAGAAGGGACTCTCTCCTGGCCCATCTCTCTCATGTCTTTCAAATTCATTGTGTGTGTAATCCATACTGACCATCTTATCATATTTAAGTCTTCAATATCCCTCATCATAACTGAGGTATCTGGATACCAATGATCACTTTTGTTCTGATCTGAATATACCTAACAGAACAGAAGCCATACCATAAATTATTATAACGGAAATAATATTACTCACTTCATTTCAATTTGTCTGTTTGGTTTTGACTTGGTATATGGAGTTTTAGGAAGTTAAGAATACTTTTGAATCTTATGGTCTTAAGCATTGTGATGTGGAAAGTTGATGTTAAAAGGTTGCAAAAGGAAAGAGACGTTTTTTTTAGACAAACTCAAAAGGAAAGTAAGACAAAGAAATTGAAACGGAGGAGTAACTGGTTTCTTTCTTATGCTGAGAAGCAAATCAAAAGGGGGTGTTTTGTTCCGTCTATTTCATATTATGCACATTGACATCGAGAGGGAGCATACGATACTCAATATCTAGCTCTCTGGATATCTTAACCATTTCCTCAACTAAGAGGGCTCTCCCTGCCCAACTCTCTCTCATGTCTTTCAAATTCATTGTGTGTGTAATCCATACTGACCATCTTATCCTATTTAAGTCTTCAATATCCCTCATCACAGCTGAGGTATCTAGATACCAATGATCACTTTCGTTCTAATCTGAATATACCTAACAAAACAGAAGCCATACCATAAATTATTATAACGGAAAGAATATTACTCACTTCGTTTCAATTTGTTTGTTTGGTTTTGACTTGGTATATGGAGTTTTAGGAAGTTAAGAATACTTTTGAATCTTATGGTCTTAAGCATTGTGATGTGGAAAGTTTATGTTAAAAGGCTGCAAAAAGGAAAGATATGTTTTTTTAGACGAACTCAAAAGAAAAGTAAGACAAAGAAATTGAAACGAAGGAGTAACTGGTTTCTTGCTTATGTTGAGAAGCAAGTCAAAAGGGGGTGTTTTGTTCCGTCTATTTTACCAACAGTAATAATTCCAAAAAAAAAGTCAGGATAGGTGATTTGTGTGTAGAGAGACTACTAAGATGAGTGTATTCTTATTGTGAGCATCATGAAAGAGCAAGTCAACCACTATAACGCAAGAGATCCGTAAAGGAAACAACTGAAATTTATCAATGGAAGATGAATAGTTGTATATACCTTGTTATTTTTTCTTTCATCAATGCTATTTTTTCCATAAGAGGTGAGATATACATGCAGAATTCGATTGCATCTCAGGACTGTGATAGTAGTTACTTATGGGTTGTGTAGATAAGACACTGTTGGAATATATGATCTTCAAGATATCATATTTTAGGAGTACCGTTGTCAATGTATTCATCTCTTCTACAATCAGCTGAAACCCAAGAATCAGAAAAGGTCCTTTAATATACAAAGTCGAATGGTATCTAAAGATCTATATTAGAGTGGATGAATTCTTACATGAACTCTGTCTATTTCAACACAATGCCCTACATCAAATGGGTGCATCACAAATAAGAATATTATTGCCTTGAATGCTGTCTTGGCAGTGTTTCCAAACATGAATATGAACAGAAGAACCTGAGAGCTCATAAAGACTAGGAAATGTGTAGTGTCAACATTGAGTATAAGAAGACAGACGACCAGTATGATAACCCATACTAAGATGTTCAACAAGTGATGCAGTTTGTTCACAATAGTCTTTGTGTATCAGTCGCCATGTGGCCTGAATCTCGATGAGTGCAGGTACCTGGGGAGATGAGTGCAACAATGTTAACTCCAAGGGTAAATCCATATTAGTACCATTGATGATGGTAGCGTATGGTAATAGTCTGCAATAATTGGCAGTAATTTGATGCATAAAAAACGTTATCCGTAAGATGCACCGTGCGGGTAACCTAAAGCTAGCAGTAACATATATATTTATATATTATAAAGACAGTTTTTATAATTGCCAGGGAACTGCAGGGAAGCAGAAGAACCAATAATAGTCCATATA
Organism: Solanum verrucosum; assembly: GCF_900185275.1. Classification (NCBI taxonomy): domain Eukaryota; kingdom Viridiplantae; phylum Streptophyta; class Magnoliopsida; order Solanales; family Solanaceae; genus Solanum; species Solanum verrucosum. The sequence goes on from NW_026020759.1 coordinate 122,217, forward strand.
ATTGTTGCCTCAAGGGGATGTAACAAAGTCGATTAGTGCCCTGTACATTCTAGTTTGTATGGTATTTTTCTTCTGGACTGTGAAGCAGAGTTGGTGTGATTGTGATGCATACAAGAGGGTAGCAGTAAGATGTAAAGGTCAGAAGTAACACATATATGGGAAACTTGTAATTACAAATGGCAGGGGGTTGTGATTCACCGAAACTAAAACAAATCAAGTCTAGAAATAGGAATATATGTTATAGTAAATAGTATTGCTTATTTAAGTGAAGATTTGAATAATAAGCTTAGCAAAAAATAATATTGCAGATTCTTTTGTGAATGTTCAACGTGGATCGTCATATATATCTCTTATTTACGCAAACCTATGAAGATGGTCAATGAAAAATTTTATTAGTTAAATGTAATAATGTATATGTTTATTTCAATTTGATGAGGTTCAATCATGCAATTAAATCTTATCTCATTAATATTACCTTATAGACAATATTTGCTTTGTATTTTTTTTGTCATCTAACAAGATGTGCTTTGCATATGTATTCCACTTTATATTGTACAGATGTCATATGAACATGTGAAGAGAACATCTACATTTTATATATTCACATATTTTCACATTTGTTGCGAGTTTTTTTTATAAAAAAAAACTCGGAATATTTTAAAATAATATATTTTAAAGTTAGAAGATTTTGCTAACTTGATAATACATTTGGGACATATATAATACTTTAATTTAAATACAAATACCTACCCAAATATAAATATATATTTGCATTAATGAAAATAACTATCTCATAAAATTAACTATTAAATAAACAATAAAAATTAAACTAATACAAATTCAACTGACGTTATTACAATTAATATGAATTTTTCTTCGTCTAAAATGCTGAAATATTAAGAAATAGTAAATAAGTAAAATAAAAGGGCAATGTTTATATAGTAATGACTATTTTGAAGCAAACTTCATGAGAATCTAAATCACATAAGTAACATTGATAAATAAAGTCATTCTTTTGTTTTGAGCATCAAAAACAAACCGTGACAATTATCTAAATTTTGGAAAAGAATTCAGAAGCATATATCTACATCACAAGAGAAATTGATAACAAAAACAAATGAATTTAGACTACAAATGAATTTAGAATTACTTCTCAAAATAGTGGTACCTCATATTCCGCTAAACTTCGAACTCCCTCAACGACCATAAATCACACAAAAAGTTTTGAAATGCAAGAAGAAGAAAAGTAGAAGATTGAAAAAATTGTGGTTGAAAAATGAGAGGAAGCCCCTCTATTTATAGTCAACAAAGGGTAGTATGAACAAATGTTTTTTGTGTCTTATTTGGAAAGTCATTAACTTTTCGAGAAGTCACAATCCTTTGGAAAAGTCACAACTTATTGAAAAAGTCACAACTCTTTGGAAAAGTCACAATTTATTGAAAAAGTCACAACTCTTTGGAAAAGTCACAACTCATCGAAAAATCACAACCCTTCGAAAAAAGTCACAACAACCCTTCGAAAAAAGTCACAACTTATCGAAAAAGTCACAACTCATCGTAAAAGTCACAACCTAAGTTAGGGATATTATAGTAATTTAACATTCAAATTAGGAGTTCATGCTTTTAAGGTAATATAGATATAGATATATAATTCTAAACAAAAGATAAATATTTTGTTAAATTTTAATCAACTTAAGTCTTTAACTTTACCATTTTTCAAGCTCAATGCTTAAATTTTAGCCCAACTATTACAACCCTAAGTCCAAGTCCATCAAAACCTATTACTTTAGTCTTTACCTACTCTACCTCACATAAGATAGTCATACTTTCTCTTAATTGAATCATTTTGTTCGTGTAATAATAACTCTAGAATTGCTTAATTGCTCAATTAAACTCACAGTTGCTAGTAGCTTTCATTGTTCATGTACTAGGTGTCTGTGTCTATCGAGATACGTATGTCCTTACAAAATTTATTACTTTGAAATTGAAAAAATCAGAAAAATCGAACCAAACCGAAAATAACCAAATCGATGGCTTTTTTATTTTTCATTTGATTTGGTTTGGTTTTAGAAATTTAAAAACCGACTAAATTGGTTTAGTTTTGGTTTTAACCAATAACCGATTCAAATCGAACCACGAACTCCCATAGGGATAGGGGTGAGGATGGGGACTATTTGGGTGAATTGAAGATGAAGTGTGTTAGAGGATTAGGAGGACAAAATTAATGTAGAATGCTACTTGTAAAACTTGTTTTTCCTATTTTTACTAGGGGGCATCATTATTTTTTCCTAACTTGTCATAGAGAAACGTATTTTCAAAATTTTTTGACCAATCAAACATGAAACATATTTCTCCATATAGAACACACCCCAGATCTTTTCTTTTAGTCGCAGAAGGAGGATTAAGATAGAGAAAAGTGTGGTCGGGTACGTGGTAGGGGTGAAGATGTTATATGTATCTAGGGAGACTATTGGCAATGAATACTTCTTAGTTTTCCTTTAGAAATAAGATTGAACTATAAACAACCACAAGGCTTTGATAGAGTGATAAGAGAACATCGCGTGCCGTGTGATTTAGACATATCATGGCATCATATACCACACTATAGATAAAAGTCAAATATTTAAGAGGAGAAGAATAGAGGTATGGACTGGTCTTTCATCCAAGTTTCCAACCCGTTCTTCAATGAGACTCAGAGATTTCTAGATTATAAAAAAGAAGAAAGAAGATTGAAATCTATACAACTTGGACTTAATATGTTGTGGTTTGAATGTCAACATAATGAAACATGTCACAACTTGTTGAGAAAAGCAAATGTGCAAGGCCTAGGCCCAAAATTTTAGTACTTGTTGAAATATAGAGCTGCATTAGATGTTTACAAAGCTCTACAACGAATTTGGTACAAAACTGAAACCCTCCCAAAACACAAAGGAAAATATATCTTAGACAATCTAACGATTTCCCCCCATCAAATGAACTGAAAGAGGGTACATCAGTTTCAGTTTCTTGGAGTAAACCATATAAAAAACATAACAAGAATGATGGTGGAGGCTGTGAATGATTTCATAATGAGTAACCTCCATGCTCCATGTTAGAATGCGCGGTGAAGAAATTGAAGTCATGGTGACTATAAGAAAGTTGTTTCAGCCATGAACCTACAGCATTTTGAAGATCATATAGTTTTTCATAGTCCTTTTGTGTATGAGTGTTTAGCCATACATCATTTTGCATCTTGTATGCAGCTAAACCGAATGGACTAAGACGAATTCCATCCTCACCCTTCCTTTCTCCATCAGGTTTCTCTTCTGCAACATCTGAAAACAAAAGGCACATCACTCAGTCAAGTAGGATAGAGTAATACCGAAAAATTCTTACATTGTCAGTGTATAACTTAAATCAAATATAGCGAGTTTAAAATACATACCTTGGAAAGTTGATGACAATGTATGGTAGGTAAGAAAGCTTGCAGAAACATTTTTAGTAATTCCTTTCATTGGAACATGATAGATTGGATACCTAATAATATGATGTAAAGCAAATAACTTAGTAATTCCTTTCATTGGAACATGGTAGATTGTTTCCCCATGGGAATACCTCATAGTTTTTAACCAAAGTTTCAGGCCATGCTGAGGTGCCACTTTAAGGGCATCCCAACGTCTGAATAGAATTCCAAGATTAACCTTAACCATATATTTTGAAAAGAAAGAGTAGTTTATCGAGAAAACAAATCATTTACCAGTATAGAAAAGAATGGCCCCAAATAAGGTAGAATGGATATAGGAGACTCATAAAGCTGATCCTAACTAGTCCAATATCTAGGCATAATTGATTGTTAGAAATAATTTGAGAAGGATAACAGATTTGTGGCTCTGACATAGCACGACTTTTCCTCTTCCAGAAGTATACCAATTTGTGGAGTTCCTCTCAAATGACATATCCCATGAGCTACAAATCAAAATCACCTCACACTGTAATCTTCATTTTTCAAGTTATTAAAAATTATGCAAGAATGTTAGGAACTTCAGTGTGACCCTCTTCCAATGGTCAAAGCAACAGCTCCCCTAAACTTGCACCTCAGCCTGGTGGTATTACCCAAAAAGAAGCAATTTATTTTCCTCCATCATTGATAGTGTTCTCTCGTCTTTGGAATGTAACAGTGCCTTCAGTCCTGTGATCTGAATTGCCTCTTCTATTGGCATAAATAGAAACATTACTGTTAGATCCTTCTACTGCTTCCTTCAGAAGGACTATCAAGCGACTGCACCCAACTGCTGCCAGAATATTTCTTTATCCCGTTTACTTTCATAGCCGATCTTAGGCTGTTCGCATCGCTGCAATAACCAAAAGATAAGACAAACTAGATGCAAGTACATAGTTTGATCCAAGATCAGGCCCTATTTTGAGGAGAATCTCCCTTATATTTTCTTCTGCGCAAGGACTATGACCATGATGCTTACAAGCACTAATGAAACTCCTCAATATCACAGAATTAGGCTCTGTAGGCATGCTCCTGATAATATCATAAGCTTCTTCTAATTTCCAGCACGTCCAAACATATCCACCATGCATCTGTAATGTTCCATAGTTGGCCTGATGTTATAAATACTTGTCATTTTTTCAAAATATTCACGGCCCGCATCAACAAAGCCAATATGACTACAAGCATATAAAATTGCAGAAAATGATAAGCTATCCGGCCTAAAGCCAGATTCTTCCATTCTGGCAACAAGGACACAGCGTCTTCTACATGTCCATGATCAGCAGGACCAGAAATCATGATGGTCCAGGTTTGCAGATTTTTATCATCCATTGAATTGAATATGTAGAAAGCCTGTTGTATATGACCACATTTTGCATACATGCCCAGGAGGGCTGTTTCCAGCTCAACATGTAGTTCAATACCACTGGTAACAATGTGCGAGTGAATATATTTACCTAATCTGATATTCAGGATATGAGTACATGCCCCCAACAAGCTAACCAAAGTGACAGAATTTGCCTTTTCATTTGCTAGCTTCACACATTGGAACAAGAGCAGAGCATCTGAAGGCAAGTTACTGAGATATCCAGGAAAACATTGACTATTATGACTTTGAAAAGCCACACAAAAAGCAAAAACCTCACAGTAAAAGTTAAACAGGAAAAGAAAGCATGAAAGACAATTATTTTAGTAGACCTCCTACACAAAAAGAGAGGTCAAGGTAGCAAATACCAAAAAGGGATGAAAAGTGAACATAAAAGCCCATTAAACTGGTCCCTCTATATGATCAGGTACAAACTATTCAACTTCTTCTACGTCTATATAAGAATTGATTCATTATATGAAAAAAATGAGCATATCACATGTAGTGGAACTTGGCCTAAGAAATTTATAGAATTCACTTAGGTGACATCCTGAATCACACTTCTATGATATCAAATGAAATTGAATAAGACGGGAAAGTATTGACAAAACGGTTGGAGACCCCTGCAGGAAGAACAAGTAGAATTATTGTCATTACTTCAACTATGAGGAGCAATATCCAAATGTTCAGAGACTTCATCAGGAGAAAGAGTCAAGCCTGCTTATATTATCTCTATTGTCTCCCTATTCCCTATTTATAAATGCAAAACCCCTTATACTCTCCCTTGGGAAAGACAAACTAACCATAGTATCATTATAAAGTCGTCGTCTTTTCAATGTTTAATTCAAAGTTTATCTCAAAAGAAACATAATTATAGGATTTCTCTTTCTTTTGTCTAAATTGCAGATAGAATTTGACATGGGAATCCATCCATATGATATCCGGACAACTAAACAGCAGCAATGTTAGACTATTAGACTAAGTTATTGTCCATAATCCACCTTAGCTTGTTAGTTTTAGAATACTCACGACCATTGGAGCCATGAACTAGCTTCCTTTCCAAAAGTTTTGTAGGTAAAAAGTCCAAAGATTGGTTTGCAAAAATTGGGTTTCAAAGCTTAGTGTTTTTATTGGACATGAATGTACATAGAGATTCCAGAATTGAAAATAAAAAATCTAACATGCTCTGATGTATGCAAAAGTAAACAAATACAGCAGTGAGACCAGCATACCTAAATACAAAAGGCTGGGAGTGTTGCTCACATCCCAACCACGAAAGGTTTCCTTCTTTGTTAATTCCCCATTTTAAAGAGTGTCATCGGGACCTTTCCGAGATAAATACCTAAATCTAAACCATGAAATTTTTCTCCATTTTTACTTCCTTATTTTTCAGGAGTACATGCTCCTTTCCAATTTAAAAGAAAAAATTCCAACCCCAAAAATTTCCATCATTATTAGTCCCTGATCATTTAGGAGTGTATGCAGCTTTCACAATTTTAAAGGCTCATTGATCCTTTCAGATATGAACCCTAGGCATCGTTTAATAATCTACTGCAGTATTCCAGCAAGAAGGAAAAAGATAAAACGTTAGACTAGTGAACAAGTTTGGAACTCCTTATTCAAGCTAAAATATATCCAAGTAATATTAATACTGGTTTCTTCTTATGGTACAAAACAAGTATTCACAATCGACATTTGGGATGAATTTTAAAAAGTTCACTAAGAGTATTAGATCACAGATATCTGCTCAAGAGAACCACAAATACCATGGGACCAAATTTCTGAAGCATAACGAACAAGGTTACAAGCTAGCATTGTTCATAAAAATTGTGACCTATTATGTGTCAGACCTATCAAAACACGTTTAACTTACAAATTCCTCACAAAACCATACTTGAACTCGTTTCTACAAAGTAGTAAACTTGTCATGCTCAAAATCTACTTACAGTTTGGTAATTCTATTCATTCCCATTATAATAATCATCTTAAACAACTTCCACATAATGCTATAGAATCTCTCAGCCTTCGCACACTTGCCGGGTTCACAAATCATAAATAATGTACTGATTCCAGAGTAATCAGTAGATACATGAAATATCTTTTAGAAGGAGAAAGAAAAATAAACTGTAAATAATAAGACAACAATTACTACTATCATGCTTGAATCACAAGTAGTTAAAATCGGCTATATGATCCTTAATACATAGATTGTGATAATTGGGGTGTGAAATTCGTATAAAAGTTAATATGTGTTTTTGACAAATAACTGAAACAAATATACATACCAATGAACGTAAGCAGCCATCATTGAACTCTAAGAAACTATATCCCTCTCAAGCATTTCATCAAGCACCTGTCTTGCAAACCTGATCACACCAATCCAACATACATTCTCAAAATGGTATTGTTCACATGTAAATCTGAACCAAAACCCGACTTCACAGCCATGGAATGCAACGATCCACCCGTTCCAATCATCAAACAATGCCCAGAAACCTTAAGCACAACAGCGAATGTGAATTTATCTGGTTTTAATCCAATTTTTTGAAACTGTTCAAAGAGCTTCAGAGACTGTACTTGGGAATATGCTCTCATCATTGTGTTCCATGCGAAGATTGATTGAATTATGTGAGAATTATCAAAAATTGTACGGGTGAATTAGAGGGATATTGAAGAAGATAATGATATGAACTGGGAGAGATGATAGTGGTCGTGATGAATACCAATTTGTGGCTCTGACAGAGCACAACTTTTCCTCTTCCAGAAGTATACCAATTTGTGGAGTTCCTCTCAAATGTCATATCCCAACTGATCTGATACATTTGTCATTATTTTTTTTGTATCTTCTTCCTAATTATGTTCTTCATTTTTACTACTAATAGTTGTTACTTCAATTACTTTATTTATTTTGCTGATTATGTTTCTTTGATCATAACAGCGATTAAAAACTGCTGACCCAGGTTGGAAATATGGGAAAAGAACAAGTGAGACCAATAGGGTAGCACTTGAGTGTAACTTTTATAAAAAAGTTACTAATGGTGGAATCTTTCGTCGCAAACAACACCTGATTGATACTTGCAAGGACGTCACACGGTGTGAACAATGCCTGAATGCTGTCAAGGAAGAAATGAAAAAATATGTTGATGAAAAGAAGGAACAAAAACATCAGGCTTTACTTCAATCGGATGTGACTAATATTGGTGATATATTGTTGGTTTGGGTCCCAAGGCTTTTGGTTTGACTTTGAGCCATTAGACAAAATGCGGAGAAAGTTAAGGCTGAAGTTTTATTTTAGTCAACGTTGAAGTTTAAAAGGTCATTTTTGAGTTTTGATGATTCCATTAGATCTGAATTGTGATATTTGGTCTAGTTGAAGGCTTGGTTCAGTTCCCAAAACTTTTGGATGAGTTTCATGTCATTATTTGGAAATTTGGAGATTCTTAGGTTAAAGTAAAATTTGGTCAACATCGGGTTATGATCTAGTTTGAGTGTTTTGATGAATTCATTGAGTCCGAAATATCATTTCCAAGATAGAAGCACATTTGGTTTGTGTTCGGGAGGTTCTAGATGAGTTTTGGGTGAGTATGAAGCTTTTTGGGTGCTTTGCCGTTGTTTCAACAATTTGTGTCTACTAAAAGATTCGTTATTAGTTTTAAAGATCAAAAAATTATTCTGAAACTTCTGAAATTTTGAGCATGAATTATAGGAATGATCTACAAACTTTGGTGCATTTTTCGCTAAGTTGAGATTGGACTTTTATCGCGATATATAAACTAATTGTTCATCGAGCAAAAATGATATTTGACTGAGCAAACGAGCACGGAATTGAGTTTCCATTGAACAAGAAGGTCTGTATCATTATTTAAGACATTTAGGAAAAAGAATCGGGTCATTTAGCTATCGTATGAGGAAGTTACGGCTCTTTTAGTGAAAATTTAAATTGCTGGTGCACTGGTATAAATACTCTTGTAGCGGTATTTAAATTTCAGATTGTGTTCATTTGGTAATTTGAGCATATTGGGAGTTCTAGAGCTCGGAATGAAGTGATTCTTGCGACTTTCTTCTCGATTTAATATGGGGTTAGTATGCACTCATTTCAACTTTCTCTCATAATTTCTTCAAGTGGTTTTCTTTCCTTATCCGTGTATTTCTTGGGGGAAATTGGGTTTTTATCAAACTGGACTCAGGTTTTGATGAACAATGTATATTTAGGATCCTTATGGTATGGGTAAACTGATTTTGGCATAAACCTGTTGATTCATCAATTATTTTCATCATATTAACCATGTATAAGCTTGAGAATTAGGATTTTTCCTGATAAAATTTAAGTTTGATAAATTGAGGATTTCCAGGTCGATTTTAACTCCGTTTTCAATGACCCTAGCCCTCGTGATTGACTTTTTGGATTGTTTCGGACCTGATTTTCAAAATCACATTATAAGTGTTGTTGTTCATATTTTCTAATGGGTATTCTATATTTGATTAGTTGGTATGGATTTTGTGGCTGGACATGAAGGGAAAACTCAAGTACAGGGGTGATTGATTGTATGTTTGAGGCAAGTGGACTTTTTGACCCTTTGTTAAGTATATAGAATCTTGTATTCCTTATTGCATGTGTTAGGGAGTAATGGGAAGTGATAAACGGTTTGATATTTGTGGTCACATATTCATATTGAGTGATTCTAATGATAAAGAAGGAGAAAATAAAAAGGCAACTTGATGGTATAATGATGTGTGATGTGTTGCGGGTGATTTGAAAGATTATATTGATTCATTATTTATGATGTATCATGATTGTGTTGATATGGATTGTGTATTAATATGAAAATTGTCATCTTCTCATTGTTGTGTGAACATGCCTATTTGCATTGGTTCTAAAACACTTTGATGAGATCTATTGTGTTATGCCAATGGAAATGGATTCAGTGATTGATGATTATGCCGAGGGAAAATGGTCTAACGTGTGTACAAGCCAAGTCTAGTAGAGCCTCGAGGATCAGTGCAAAAACGTCATTTACTTATCTTCGAGAGGCTATGGTGACTTTTAAGAAAAACCTTCACTTCTTGACTCTCTACGCTGTGTCCTTGGTCCAATCTGATTCCTATTGTTTCATTCCATTCTCTCACTATACTAGTGACTCGTTCTTAGTTCTTCGTGCGTGCAATTGGGATGTCATCATATGATTTTGGTGATGAATCTAGTACTAACACGGAAGTGATAGACTTATGAAAAGGATGTGTGGTCAGACTTGGAATATTCTGCAATTCGAAGAGATTAAGTAAGGTTATAGTTCAACAATGCATTTTGACGATATTTGAATGGTAAGGGTGAAGAATGAGGAAATGCATGAACATCTTATCGTCTATGGTTAGTTATTTAGCAAGGAAGAGAATTTGAATGGTTTAAGTGTTAAAATACGACTGCTTCAGCATTACTTGTGTTCCCTTGTTTAGAGTCATGAAGTGTGTTACTTTTGCTATCGACCTGGTCTATGAAAAGGTGCATATCAATTTGGGCTAGAGGCTGAACGGATTTGGTAATGTATTGCAGTTACTTAAGGGGTAAATTTGTATGGGCTATTGATGTTTGCGTAATCAACGACACAACTTCCGATGCAAGTGTCTACGATCGTGCAATAGTATAATAACCCAACCAAGGGTTGGGGTCAAGTCCCAAGGGAGTGGTTTCGAGAATTAGTAGAAAAATAAAAATCAATTCTAACTAGTCATAGCTAAAGACATTAACGATCAAAAACATTGCAAATTAAAAGGGGGACACAAGAGTGTCAATTAACAATGGGATTTTTGCCACTAGTAAGTAAAAACAACAAAATAAACAAGGTTTCTAGGTAATGAGAGAGGATTCTTGGGATGTGACCGGAATACAGGTTAATTTAAATTATTGGGTACATTCTTTCGATAGGGAATTTATAGAGTAATAGTGACTAGGCTAAGCTATATGTGGGAATAAATTCTCTCTCGAGCAACTTACCCCATATCAAATGGGTTTCTCTCGGACACTCACTTGCCGCATGAAGACAAGCATAGGCCTTACCCCACTCACTCTCTCGAGCTGAGTGTTAGGATATGGGACTAGGGCTCACTCTCTCGAGCTAAACCTCATGTCGACCCACTCCTTAGGCCATCAATCTAGTAGTCTTGGTTTCGCGACCTCTCTCTCGAGCAAGCCGAAAACACATAAATAAACTTGTATTTGCAACTACAAATTTGTTAAATTCAACCACAACTACTAGATGAAATCACCATTAAACTACATCTAATCTATCAGCAAGCAAGATCCAACAACAATCTTAACCCATATTCGCTAAATCACACCCCAAGAATTGGGGTTTTTAGCCACACATCAAAAGATAAAAATTTATACCTAAATGAACTTGCATTCAAATGGGTATGAAGATTTAAGTCTTGTTACAGGCCAAGAATGAAGAATCTAAGAGACCCAAGTCCAAATCCTTGGAGATGAAACCCTCTTCTTCTTCTTCAAGTTTCAAAACCCTCTCAAACTCAGAGCAAATATAAAAAGTACTTATATTAATTGTTTCACACTACAAATCTGATGATACTAAAAATCTGATTATAAGCTAAAACTCTCTATGAGTATTTATAGTTATAAAGAAATATGTGCTACAGCAGACCATTCGGCGACATTAATCGAAATCGCCGATCAACTCAGCGATTCACCCCTTGATGTAGTTCATCGTAGTCTTGCACCATCCTTCAGCATCGTCGTGCTATGGGTCATTGGGTGACATAGTACTACCTTGCAGAACATCTCGGCGATGTGCCGACTACTCCCTTTTTCCGCCGACTTGATCTTTTCCTTCAGGGCTTAGCACACTGGAACAAAAGGCGAAGTGAAACCCTTCAGCGACTCGCCAAGTGGACTCGACGATCCTCAGGCCTTCATTTTCTTCGTTCTTTTCAGCTTTTTCGTTCCTTTTTGCGAAGTAGTGTCCATGCTCTCCTTCAATCTTCAAATACCTAAAACTTAAGGGGTTTCATTAGATATTGAGATAAAATAAGCATTTGAGGACACAATTTCTATTAAAATATAGCCCTAAATGAGTCCAATTTGTGGACTCATCAACACCCCAACTTAAACTTTTGCTTGTCCCCAAGCAAACTCAAGTTCAGTCGTTCAAAAAGGGTGTCTCAAACAGTGCTACACAAGACTCAATCATGAATACACACAACAAGAATCAATTTACTTATGCAAAGATCAAATGTGTACTTAAAGATTCAAGTTGTGACTCACCAATATCAAAGAATCTCATGCTCACAATACTTGCTTCAAATGCAAGTTCAAGCTCAACTATAGTGTTCAAACGCCCTCACAGAAAAGATGATTCCATATTCACACAATGATTCACAGTTAAAAGCTTTAGAATCAGATGCAACGCTCACTCTCACAAGGAAGAACACAATGCATGCTTTCACCCATAGGTTTGCTCCTATTTTCCGATCAACATTTGTTTCAGCTCACTCAAGATCAAAAAGGTTTTTTCAAGGTTTGTAATGGGGTTGAGTGCAAAGGTATGGTCATTTAGTCTCAGTGACTTTCATCCTCATGAAATGTGGTGCTCGCAACACTTCCTTTCCTTTTTCTTCATCATTCTCTTTAGTGCTCATAAGTAATCCTATTATTCACTTTCCATGGATTGTTTAAGAACCCCATTTCTTTTGTACCTTTATTTCACAACTTTCTTTTTCATTCTTTTTCTTTTCCTTTCTATTTTTCTCTCTTTCTTTTTTTTTTTGATATGGAGGGGTTCCATTTTTCTTAAATCCATGGGTGAGAGGAGACTTTCCTTGCACTTCTTGACTTCTCCTTTTCTTTTCACCACACCCTTGGCCTTAGTTGGCTATTCAACTAACCACAATTCAAGAGGATTATAGGTAGTGGATAAAGAAAAGTTATGATTTCATCAAGTTTTTTTCCAAAGAAGGTTAAGGCTCAAGGGGTGTTCAAAAGAGAATCACACGCTCACAGGGTAGGTCACAAAAGAGGTATATGTCAAATTGGCTCACACTCTTAGAAGTTGCCTAAGATCATATCAAGAGATAGCATCACTTAGTTGACCGAACCAACGAAGTAAATTCTAGGATCTATCATGCATGGATCAAAGTAAGCTCATCACACAAGGCATTGACACTAAGTCAAACAAGACTCCACACTTTTGCTAGTGTGTAACGGTCATCACAGGAGACTCGATTCGATAAATGGCTAATCACAACGAGATGCAAAGAGTTCACATATTGTCGATGCAACTTCATTTGGCCTTGTCGTAGCCGCGCATTCATGTTCGTTCAATTGAGAGCACTATTCAACTCATCGATATTGATCGAAACCGAGACTTAAATTTTGCAAAAGAACAGCCACATTCAACACACAAGAGGTGGCAAAAAAATTTCGAACGGATCAAAATTAAGATCATTTTGCAATAAAATAAAAGGAGCTAAAGCTCAAACATCCACGAAAAGCAGTGTAAAACCAATTTTAAACAGAACAGCCCAAATATATATACAAAACACGAACACAAATAGCACACAAAAGGTGTGGGCCTCACCCCACCACAAATAAAAGCAATTTGTCCTCAAATGCAATTAACAAAATATCCTGAATGTAAATAAAAGGAAGACAAATAGGAGGTAGGAGGTAAAGAAGGGATCATGTTTAAGCAGTCGCTCCATCTGTTTGGGCTTCAGTGCCCGGAGTGTTGTTAGTCTGCTTCAGGTTCTTGTTTTCTTTTCTCTCTGCTTCAGCTTCTATAGCGATGTTTGCCTCAACCATGTTATCCCAATCATGCGCTGCTTTGAAGGCATGTATCGCATTGACGAACCCTTGAGCCCATGAAGGGACAGCAGGGTCACTGTGAATCTTCCTACTGGAACTCGCTTCCGTGCTCTCGCTCTTGTCAGTTCTTCTGAACTGTTGTGCTCTTATATGTCTGGGTGGCATGTTCCTTCTTGCAACTTTTGGTCTGGCCATGTCTGCAAAGTCTTTGAGATAATGTTAGAACATATTTGATAACAAAAACAAAGACTTTCCTCAGCAGAAAGACTAGATAATCCGTTTGGCGAGCCATAGACAATCCGTAGAAGGTCACAGTGTGGAAGGAGTTAGGGGTGCAGACAAAGGGCAAGTAAGGTATTATTTAGCGATTCACCGAATGCACTTGGTGATCCCGTGCTCCTCGCCGAAAGTTACAGCAGACACAACAAATAAAAAATGATAGTAAAGGTGAAATGAGGTATTTAGGCGAACCACGGAGTGGTTCGACGAGCTCGTCACAGCTCGTCGAATCACCTATCGTGCCTACTTTTGACCCATTTTTTTCAAAATCGGCCCCGTAATCCCCAAAAACACAATTTAAGCACAAATAGCACAAATTTAACCAAGACCCATAACATACGAATACCACCCATCACACATTTAACTCGACTAGATATATCGGAGAACAAGATTTCACAGTTTAAGCGAGATTATCGAATAACAATCGACACTTAACCAGTTCTATCCAATCAGGGATGTTCAGCATATTTTAACAATATCGAAGAGTGTGCAAATAAGTACAATGCTGGCAAAATAATTATGGGTATTAAGAAGCTAACCTTTTGTACCGATTGAAATACCACCGAGAAGCTAGGCGGCACTGCAATCCAAATCCGCACACAAATCAATGAACCAAAATACTCCAAAAGTGCAAAAAATATAAAACTAGAGTCCAGGTGTGGGTTTGGACAGATAAAAAGTGAGGGAAAGTGAATGAAGTTGAAACTTTTAAACCTTTGATTTGCAAAAACCGTCCAATTTTCGCCCAATCGGCAACATTAGTCAAGCTCACTACTCACTTGGCGAAACACCAATTGTTTAGTTTCTCCGCCGAAATTTACAGAACCTCTAGTTTACAGGGGGTCCAAACGGTGGTTTCCATCGTGATCGCTGACATGGTCGACGATTCACCACTAATTTCCAAAACTCGCCGAGTTTTACAGACTCCAATGTTGACGATGTCTTGAGTCAAACGGCGGATAAGATAGGATTCGCCTATCCTTTCAGCGACTCGCCGACTAGATCTATTGCTCGCTAATCTGCACTTTTTGTTCACTCTCAACACTTTCATCTGCACAATCAACACACCATTATTTTATCAAAGCAAAAAAAAGCAATAAATGGTTTTGGGTTGCCTCCCAAACAGAGCCTTAGTTAACGTTGTGGCACGACGCAAGTTCACCTTTAAACCTCATTCTTGGGGTTAGCCATGGTATCACTCGGCAAACCCCCTGGCTGTCTCAGATTTAGGTGAGACGAGATATGACCCATCTGGGTCTCGAACTGTTTGATTGAAACTAAATGAGAGGTGACGGTCTAGCTAAGGGTAGACACATCTTCTTTCATGCCTTTTAGCATTTTGTCTGACTCTTCAACTTTGTTGAGGATGCGCGAGAGCATATCCTTAGACCTACCACCGTCCGAATCCTTTGGCTTCTGGCGCTCATAGGGAGGCACGTATCTGTCCTTCTCCCCATCCTTCCAATTTGTGTTTTGGTCCCTCCATTCATGATCTCTATCCTTCCAGCCTTGGTTACCACCCTGCCTTGGGTAGTTTAAACAATAGCCCCCTCCTTGATTTGCTAGAAAATTTACCTGCTCGTTATATAGGGCTTCAAATTTCATCTCTTCAGGATTTGCACACCCTACCCCCACAACTTTGACACTACGGGCACCAGCCCCCATGACATTTTTGGATAGGATGTCAAGTTGTGTCATGATTTTGGTTATGTTTTGGTCTCTCTCATTGTCTTTTTCAATCTGCTCCTTAGACAACTTGAATTTGAGAGGGGCTACTTGATCCTCGCGAGTGTATCACGCTCTGTTGATGGTTGTCATGCCATCTAAAAGTTGGGTTGGTACTGCATATGGTTGTTGCATTAAGACTCTAGGCGAGAGTTGGTCAGTGACACCTTTGTTTACCAAATCCAAACTCCGATAAAAGTATTGAAGTAGCACGTTGTCCGGCAAACCGTGGGTTGGGCATTGCAACACCAACTTTTTGAACCTTAGCCTAGTTTTGTGCAGAGGCTCTCCTTCTAGACGTTTAAAGCTCTGGATGCTATCCCGCAGTGACATCGTCTTTGAGGGAGGGAAAAATCGCACTTGAAATGCGGTTACCAACTCCTCCTAAGAAGTGATGGATTCACGTGGTAGCTCGGCTGGCCACTTGCAAGCCTCTCCCATCAACGAGAAAGGGAATAGTCTTAACCAGACCGACTCCTAAGAGATGTTTTTGAACGAGAATGGTCCACACACATCTACAAAGTTTCGAAGATGCTCATGAGGATCCTCATGAGCCAGTCCGCTGAAAAGTCCCTTCAGTTGCAAAAGTTGGAACATTGTGCTCGTTATGTGAAACACTGCATTTCCCTCGGCTGGGGGTAAACGGATGGCTCCAACACCTCCCATGAGATGGGAGCCATTGATGTTTGGTTCTTGGACATCGTTGAGACTTTCAATGTCGTCTTGGTGGCCTACCTGGCCACCGTTGCTACCATTAACACTCATGCTTTCTGAAATATTCACACAACAAACAAACAAAACTAAAAATTAAAAGTAGACTACAACGAATAGGAACAAAAATTCTACTAATCTAAAAATTCTCAAGTAACACCACTCTCCGGCAGCGGCGCCATTTTGATGTTTGCGTAATCAACGACATAACTTTCGATGCAAATGTCTACGATTGTGCAATAGTATAATAACCTAACCAAGGGTTGGAGTCGAGTCCCAAGGGAGTGGTTTCAAGAATTAGTTGAAAAATAAAATTAAGTTCTAACTAGTTGTAGCTAAAGAAATTAACGATTAAAAACATTGCAAATTAAAGAGGGGACACAAGAGTGTCAATTAACAATGGGGGTTTTGTCACTAGTAAGTAAAAACAGCAAAATAAACAAAGGTTTTTTTTATGACAAGGGAAACCCGCAGCCGCTACCCTTTGGGTGCACACAGGGTAAAACCATCGCTCCTATGCAATAGCTCGCAAACCACATAGGAGAGGTAACCCACACTAGGCAAACCCGGGGTGCCGAGCTCAACCTAGAAGGCAAACCCCTTGTTTTCGCTGACAAGGGGTTTCGAACTTGAGACCTCCAACATGGAAGTCCCAAGCCCAAACCACTGGGCCACCCCTAAGGGTAACAAAGATTTCTAGGTAATGAAAGGAGATTCTTGGGATGTGATCGGAATACGGTTTAATTTGAATTATTGGGTATATGCTTTCGATAGGGAATTTATAGAGTGATAGTGACTAGGCTAAGCTATACGTGAGAATAAATTCTCTCTCGAGCAACTTACCCCGTTTCAAATGGGTTCCTCTCGAACACCCACTTGCCGCATGAAGACCAGCCTACGCCTTACACCACTCACTCTCTCGAGCTGAGTGTTAGGATATGGGACTAGGGTTCACTCTCTCGAGCTGAACCTCATGTCGACCCACTCCTTAGGCCATCAATCTAGTAGTCTTGGTTTCGCGACCTCTCTCTCGAGCAAGCCGAAAACACATAAATAAACTTGTATTTGCAACTACAAATTTGATAAATTCAAAAACAACTACTAGATGAAATCACCATTAAACTACATCTAATCTATCAGCAAGCAAGGCCCAACAACAATCTTAACCCATATTCGCTAAATCACACCCCAAGAATTGGGGTTTTAGCCACACATCAAGAGATAGAAATCTATACCTAAATGAGCTTGCATTCAAATGGGTATGAAGATTTAAGTCTTGTTACAGGCCAAGAATGAAGAATCCAAGAGACTTAAGTCCAAATCCTTGGAGATGAAACCCTCTTCTTCTTCAAGTTTCAAAACCCTTTCAAATCAGAGCAAAAATAAAAATTACTAAAATTATATTAATTGTTTTACACTACAAATTTGATGATACTAAAAATCTTATTATAAGCTAAAACTCCCTACGAGTATTTATAATTTTAAAGAAATTTATCCTGCAGCAAACCATTCGGCGACATTAGTCAAAATCGCCGATTCCCCCCTTGATGTAGTTCATAGCCGTCTTGCACCATCCTTTAGCATCGTCGTGCTTTGGGTCATTGGGCAACATAGTACTACTTCGCGAAACATCTCGGCGATAAGCCAACTGCTCCCCTTTTCCGCCGACTGCTCCCCTTTTCCACCGACTTGATCCTTTCCTTCAGGGCTCAGCATACTGGAACAAAAGGCGAAGCGAGACCCTTCGGCGACTCGCCAAGTGGACTCAGCGATCCTCAGGCCTTCATTTTCTTCGTTCTTTTCAGCATTTTCGTTCCTTTTTGTGAAGTAGTGTCCATGCTCTCCTTCAATCTTCAAATACCTGAAATTCAAGGGTTTTCATCAGATATTGAGATAAAATAAGCATTTGAGGACACAATTTCTATTAAAATATAGCCCTGAATGAAAGGGTGCATATTGTTTTGGGCAAGAGGCTGAACGAATTTGGTAATGTATTGTAGTTACTTAAGGGGTAAAATTGTATGGGCTATCTGGGTACGATCTTCTCGGTGGGTATGATGTGTTTTAGTGCTGGATCTAGTTGACTTTCACGATCTGGTACTAGTGATAAATGGAAATAGACACATCGATTATTGAGTGTGATTCCTAACTACATAAGGAACTATCAGTTGTTTCACCTATTAGGGAAAGAGGAGGTTCGATGTTGCATTCACGTTTGAGGAACCAACTGGTTGTTACTACGGACGTTTGAGTTAGGCATTGTTGATAAGGAAAATTATAGTGGTAGATCTTTGGTTAGGTATTAATATGTTTAGGTTGTGAAGTGTATTTCAAGAATCTAATTGGGGACTAATGATTTCACTTATGAGCCAAAAGGAGTGGATTGATATTGAGATGATAAGATTATGGGTAAAGAAAGTTCCAGTGAGTATACTTGTGTGAAGGCAATTGAGGATGTTAGTAAGAAAGTGCATGTAGAAATTGGTTAATTCATAGGATTTGGCTAGTATATCTTGAGTGTGAAGTATCATATCAATGGTAAGATCGACTATGTGGGATGATGGGGCTTTGTTTTACCTGTTCAAATTATGGTAATAAGGTCACGTGTTCATCAAATGGGTTAAAAACGTTCGGGTAAGATTTGAGAAAGAAGTCTACAGAACTTCGACTTAAGTGTAGTGATAAGTTCTTTTGTGGTTTCGAGTTTGGTAACTGGTACAGTTGGATTTCTAACGAAGGCTATGGTTAGGCCAATGGAGAGGCGATCAATGATAAGCTAAGATAAGTGATTTCATAAAATCTTCAAGGTATAGGCTAATGGCGATTGATAAGGGGATTGGTTTACATAGTTTAAATCAGAATTCAAGTTTTTCATTGAAAGTCTACATTCGTGGCAGTAGGTTTTGTCAAGTTATGGATTGGTGAGGTGAGAAATGATTGGTCGTGTCGATTATTGAGCATTTGGAAGGACTTGTGCATGGCTTGAGTTACAGAATTTATTACTTTTGATTGCTAAAGGGCCTAATGAAGTGCTTCGCTTGAAGTTTATGGTTTAGAGTATGAGGTAAAATGTTATGAGTTTTTGGTCAAAGGATAGGATTGGTAAATGAGTTAGAGAAAGGAACAACAGCCTTGTATATTGAAGAGTTCACAGTATTTGGAATTGTGTCACAAGTACAATTTAAGAAATGTGAAGAGATAAAACATCACATATAGAAACTTGGTTCAAAGTTGAAGGTTGTATCAATTTTCGCCGTGGAGTTTAGATATAACTATGCAAGGTGGATTGGTTCGGCACAGACTTATGATGCGTTTATCAACGACTTTTTGAAGATTTAGTATTGGTTTGGCAGACAAATAGTGATTTATGGGAGATTCAGTGTTTTTATGTTGGGTTGTGTTGCGGCCAAATCGCACACGCAAGTGCACGTGGTCGTTCAAGTATTAAAGTGGCTCTTTTTAAAAGCCGGGTATCGTACCCACAGGGACTTATGCTTAGAATTACTTAACTTCTCTAAATTTCAGCTAAACACAAGTGTATTCAAGATTTCAAAAGTGATTTAGTTTCTACTTTAAAGATTATAACAAAATGTAACAAAAGCGATTCACTTTCAAGGGTTTAAAAACAGTGGTTGGGTAAAGTCCAGGGCTGCAGCTTTTATCAGGAATCATGCAATCTATATCATTTATATGAGTAATCATCAACTATCGAATCAATGAATCACAGGGTTAAATGTATGATCATGATCTCCCGACCTCTAATCGCCTACGATAAATCACACCCTAACTACATCGTTGAGCGGGGATATGGATTAAGTACCGAGCATTACGATTTCTTCCTGTATGGTGACCCAAGCAAGATTTCTAGGTATATCACTATCCTAGATACAAATTAAACCTAGTTATTTAGAATTAATCATGCTCCTTATGTCCTACGTTATATCCTCTTATTCCTCTCCCGAGTTCAATTTGGACAATGTATTTATTTCAATGGTGATCAGTCATGAAATATGGAAAACAAGAACATAAGAAAGATTCATATGATAATTGACATTAACCCAATGAAAACTTAATAGATTACAATCATCATGTAGCCACAGCCCTAGAACTAGGGTATTTAGCTACTCATGATCCAAGAATCGATCAAACAATGCTCAAATAGCATACAAAGATCGAAAGGAAAAGAGTTTAGGAAATAACCCTAAAAATGGTGAAAACATTCTCCCAAGTCGTCGTTCTTCAAAACCCAGAAAAAGAATGAATAATAAAATAAAATATTTAACTATTTATACTAAAAGTCGAAACAGCCAAAATTGGGAACAAGGGCCGCAACGCGGAGGCAGTTCCCAGATATTTGTTCTGCGATCTTGATCTCTACTCCGTGTTGCAGGGATGGGACGGAGTGCTCTGCCTCAATTCGACTTTTTTGAATTCAATTGAGACCTCTTCTCCGCGACGCGGAGACCCACATATGCTTTGATTATTGAGACTAACTCCTTCTCCGCGACGCGGGCACTCCACGGAGTGTTCTGCCTAAACTCGCTTCTCGTGAATTAATTTGAGACTCCCTCTCCACGACGCGGAGAGGATACGGCCATGCCTTAGAATCCTTTTCTTCTTTTTTCTTCTTTTCTTCCTTTTTCCTTGAATCTTTTGTGTTCCTCATAATCCATTTTCGTGCTCGTTTCTCCATTTAATCTCACCTACACAACTAATCATGTTGGTTAGCTCATAGACAACCAAAAAAACTCGATAAGACTATAAACAGACACCTATTGAGTTCAAACTTAGCTTAAATATGAGCATTATTAGATTTCTAGGCATATAAATATGCATAAGATCACTACCCCACACTTGGAGCTTTGTTCGTCCTCGAACAACTTACTAACTACTCCTAGACCTAGACTCACTACTATGGTATTTGTGTATCCGCTACTTTCTTCCAAGGAACTGTAACCAGTTAACACAAGCATGTTTTCATTCATAATATGCATGACTCCTGTAAATGACTTGACAACCTTTAGCAACCAACACAATCAACAATATGTGCACCATTACCTATCACCTATCCTTTATACAACAAGTGCCCCTCACTCCAAAGAATAGTCCACACACTCAACTCGGCAAATTGAATATAATTTAAGAACTTTGTAAACAAGGTACACTCTCACTCAACAACAACATCAAACATGTATGCATTGAGAACCATAAGTTTGCCCATTATGTACATCTCTACTAATAAAGTGTATAATGCTCAAAATCAAACAGGACTTGTTCTGGTTGTAATGTAGGCTTAAGGTGAGGGAGGATTCATTTAAATAAAATTAGTAACTTATCCTCCCTAATGCACCAAATTCAACTTCCTTCATACATTTACAACTATTTTTTTTTCGTTAGCCCTTTCCTTCTTTATAAGTTTCCACTAGTGTTATTAACCTTGCCCTATATTTCTCACTTGCCCCTTTATTTCCTTCTCTTTTTTTTTTTTTCATATGCTCAACAATAGCCACCCTTTACTTAGAGATTGCTCTCATGTTAAGGTGCACAATGCCCTTAGGACCAGGGCCAATCTCAGATTCACACTCATGGGGTATCGTTTTACCTCCTCTTTCACTCTTCCCCAACAACTAAACATTTCCACCCTATTTACTCTTTCCATTGTTTTTACCTTTCTTCCTAACATAGTGCACTAGGGATTGGGTTCAAAGCTAACGGTATCAATAAAAGGGATTCAGCTTAGTTATGCGGGTTAGAACAAAATCAAGGCTAAAAGGCTCAATTGGGCTATACTAGGGATATTCTTTCTGAATATGCTTAAGTTTCAGACAATTCCAAAAAAGTCTATTATCATCTTTTAAACACAATAACACTTGTATTCTGCTTCAATAACAATCTGGGGAAGTTCTAGACTTAGTCTTAGATGCATTCATGGATATCATACAAACTCACCGCTCATGGCACAAGTTATACTCAGAATGGATCAATCACAGTAACACAATCATATCATGCACAAGGTTCAGATTAAGCTTAAGTTACACATTCAAATCATATACAAGAATTCAACTGCATTCATACATCAATTTCAACCATGCTTTTCATACATATTCCTTTCAGACTTTCAACTTCAGCATAACCAAACCTAAGAATCAATGACGAAATTGCCCTTAAGACAGTCGTCATCCATCTATCATTGGGCATCTTGACTCAACTATGACTACAAACTCAATCCTATAAAGACAAAAATCTTTTTGTATTTTGTACGGTTCAAAGGGACTATCTTTGGCCAAAGAACCGAAAACAACCTCCAAGGAACCCAAAATAAAACAAACCAAAGACAAAACAGTCTCAAACAATGTTCAACACCATAGAAATATATGTACAGACTAGATATGTTTTTCACCCTCACCCCACACTTATACCATAGCACTGCCCCCAGTGCTTTCCAAAAAGCAAAATAGTTCAATAGGTAAGATGAAAACACTCCCTGATCAATCCTCCATTGCATCACCCCCGTCAGCCGCATCATCTGCCTAAGCGGGGTCTATCTCCTCCTCAGAGTTGGAATCCACATCTAAGCCAGTACGCGCATGCTCTTCATTGGTCGGAATATCATTATCGACCGGCTCCCGAAACGCAAGACCAATGCCAAGTAGTGCCCTGGCATGGTCATTCAGAGGGTAGCGCATCTCGACCTCGCCCAACTGCATATCAGTAGAAGCATGGCAGCCATTCTGGTGTCTCAGTATCTCCAGGTTGTACATCTTCGCCATGATAAGCTTATCTCTCCTATGGCGCTCAGTCGTGGTAAGGGTCGGGCCAAACTTAGTGTCAGGCCCTTTCATCTGAGTAATGTCCACCGGTGCTGGATATAGGGGTGCCACGTAGTCCAAATTTTCATCAGAGACACCTGCAACACGACACATCTTGGTAATCAGACGACCAAAAGCATACATGTGCCCTTTGTGAACCCGGGCCTTTCGCATAGCAGATTTCACAATGGCTCTGATGTTCAGCTCCATGCCAGTTATCAACGCATATACTAGGCACACTCGGTAACGAGTGATATTAGTGTAGTGTAGACCCGATATCAGACAGTTCATAACCACATTCAACCAAACACATGTTTCTCGAAGCATGTGAGCGTAGGGAAGAGATTGATGATATCTCTTCCCACTATGCTTAGTCCATTGAGCTATGGACTGTTGCCCGCATAGCGTGTGTCGGATAGCCTGGTATGGAGGGTGTATGATCAACCCTGTCAGCACAAGTGGGTCTGTGTCCTGCGGTGTACCAAATATATCATTTATACATGTGGGTGTGATGGGCACATTCCTACCTCGCACCGTCACATAGTGAGATCTTGCTTCAAGCATCAGTTGGCGTAAAACTCCCGAACCATGTGCAAGTTGCACTCTGCCGGTTCAACGAATATGAACTCCATCCCTAGCTCCCTAATCCGCCTCAGGATCTATGGAAACTCACGTGCCAGACCGTCCCTATCGATACATACATCCGAGAAATAAGAGGCCTCGGTGTGTTTCTTATACCAAGCCTTCCCTTCTTTGGTTACAACCTTAACTCCAAATCGCCTAGTTTGGCCTTTGGAACTGCAGACACGAGTGGGACATTCCCACTTCGGGAACATTTCTTTTGGCTTAACGTGGCCACTTCTTTGTCGGGTCTGCGTGAACTTGACATGATTACCTGCAAACATAGACAAAGTTCAGGCCTAATGACTACAAAATAATGATAAAAATATGGGTGGTGTGCACATACTTAGCTCAATGCAGTGTCATCTTAGGTACTCAGACTTGCCAAAAATGACCAACAACATACTTAAATAATCATCATGTTCATCAAACCGAATGGGCATCACAATATCAGTTATAACCACGCAACTATTAGGTAGTGTTACTCAAGACTTCACACAAATAATATAGACCTATGAATGCACATTATCTCCCAGCCAATACGGTCAAGCAACACTTACCATTCACACATTTAGCGCCAACATAATGTCTACTCAAGAATTCGACACTACAAACAATCTACCTCCAAACCTGACAAGCAGTCGCAAACTTGCATAACCCACATCTAACACCCTATCAATGTACTAACTTCCCCACCTAGACTTCGAACTATCCTCTAACCAATGCCACCTTAATCCACACTTACAATGTCAATCAATAACCATCTACAAATGAACCCACACCCTACATACAAGTAATTCAAAGTGCATCTACTCAAGAATTCGAAAACACCACCAACAACAATCATTCTTAAACATGCATATACAACACGCCAACAATTTCAACCAAAATAAAACCAACCGTAGAATTCTACTCCCCTACTATCATATGTACCTTAACCCAGTCGAACCACGCCCCCAAACAAACGATAATTTCCGAATCTCAACGAACAACAACACTCGTCACAATAAACCAATACAACTAGAGTTTTGCATCAATCACGAAGATACGAGACATACTTGTGATGTTGAAAGTGATGAGACTTAAAGGCGAAAAAATCAGACTTGCTTCGCGTTACGGAGGAAAGTTAGAAAATCGAACGAGGGAGAAAATGGGGAATGGGGGAAAAATCATGATTTAGGGGAAAGAATTGGGATTTACGAAAGACTTTAGGGGTTATAAGGGGTATGGGTCGGGTTATTTTGATAGAAACGAGTAAAACCCATTTTATTTAATGAAAAACAAAAACGGCACCTGGGGGGCGACGCGGTATGGACACGGAGTCCACTGGAAATTTCAATCCAGGCGAGGCAAATAGTTCAGCCTCGCTCCGCGATGCGCAAATGGCACGAAGAGGCCTTTTTCATGACGTGAACATTATGTCCCGTCAAAATCAAAATGTCATGACCCCTCCGTAACGCGCTCCCTACACGGAGTGCTCTACCTCAAATTAGACCAGGCGAGGCAAAATTCTGCACCACCTCCGCGACGCGCAAGCTCCACGGAGTTGCCTTAGGCGAAATTTTTGCTTCCTCCACATTTTCAGCATTTAACCCATTAGTGAAAACACGATAGATTGCCTCCCATCCAGCGCCGTATTTTTGGTCGTGGCACGACTCATAATTTTGTATTTTTCTGAATAATTTTTTTTAAAAAAAATCCTAAGAACTAAATTAACAAAACAAAATCAAATAAATCCTAACTATTACAAGGGTTCAGGGGTTGCCTCCCGGGTAGCGCCTGATTTAACGTCGCGACAAGACCCATCTCATGACTCATTCGTCATTTAATGTGAGTGCTTCAAGCTCACGATCCACATCATTCCCAAAGTAGTGCTTGACCCTTTGACCATTCACAAGGAAAGTGGAGCTCTTATCCTTGTTTCTTAATTCCACAGCACCATGGTGAGTCATCCTCACCACTTCAAAAGGACCACTCCACTTAGATCAAAGCTTTCCGGGGAACAACTTCAAACTTGAATTGAATAGCAGCACTAATTGACCAGGCTCAAAGGTGTGTGACACAATATGCTTGTCATACCACCTCTTGGTCTTCTCTTTATACAGCTTAGCGTTCTCATAGGCTAGAAGCCGAAACTCCTCTAATATGCCTTATGCTCCAATTATTCAACACTTCCACCTGCCCACTAGTTTGGGGATGATATGTTGTTGCCACTTTGCACCTCACCCCATATTTGGCTAACAGATTATGCACTGAATTATTAATAAACTGCGTACCTCCATCACTGATCATAGCTCTTGGACTTTCGAACCTGGTGAAGATGTGTTTTCGGATGAACTTCACAACCATGTTTGCATCATTGGATGGTAGTGCAACCGCCTCCACCCACTCAGACATGTAGTCCACGGCGACTAGGATGTATTGATTACCACGGGATGATGGAAATGGTCCTATGAAATCTATCCCCCAGACATCAAAGATCTCAACCTCCAGTATATTGCTCAATGGCTTCCCATGCCTTCTAGAAATGGTGTCCATCTTCTGAAATTGATCACAACCTTTCACAAACAAAGCAGCATCTTTAAACAGGTAGGCCAAAAGAAACCAGATTGCAATACCTTATGCACAATTCGTTCGCCTCCATGGTGTCCACCATATGGTGAAGAGTGACAACTCTCCAACACTTGTGTCGCCTCCTACTCAGCTATACACCTTCTCGTCATCTGATCAGGTCCTTGCTTGAATAAGAAGGGCTCATCCCATATATAGAACTGTGCATCATATTTCAACCTCTACTTTTGATGTGTTGAGGGAGGTGGAAATAAACCACTCACCAGAAAATTCACAATATTAGCATACCAAGGCACTTGAGCAATGTCTAAAGCAAGCAATTGCTCATCAAGAAACTCTTCACGAATCTGCCCCTCATTCTTCACATGAGTTGAATCCTCCAGTCTGGACAGATGGGTTCTCAGTTCCCTTCATGTCCCTTATCTCAAGATCAAACTCTTGTAGTAGCGGAATCCACCTAATGAGCCTCGGCTTTGCATCCTTCTTGTTAAACAAATATCGGATTGCAGCATGATCAGTGTAGACTATAACTTTGGTTCCCACCAAGCATGATCTGAGCTTATCAAATGCGAACACTAATGCCAGCATCTCTTTTTCAGTCACAGTGTAATTCGATTGAGCTGCATCAAATGTCTTGCTCGCATAGTAGATGGAATGGAACATCTTCTCTTTTCTCAGCCCAAGTACTGCTCTAACTGCTATGTCACTGGCATCACACATAGGCTCAAATGGAAGCTCCCAATTGGAGCAATTAGAATAGGAGCTTTAATCAACTTCTTTTTCAGCGGCTCAAATTCCTGCAAACACTTTTCATCAAAAACAAACTCGATCTCTTTCTCTAACAGGTTGCACATGGGTCTTGCAGTCTTAGAGAAGTCCTTGATGAACCTCATATAGAACCTAACATGTCCCAGGAAGCTTCTAACTCCATTTACTGTGATGGGAGGTGGCAACTTCTCAATAACCTCCACTTTGGCTTTGTCAACTTCCAGCCCATTTTTGGAGATCTTGTGCCCCAGCACAATTCCCTCTCGAACAAGAAAGTGGCACTTCTCCCAGTTTAGCACCAGATTTGTTTTTTCACACCTGGCAAGAACTCTATCAAGATTAGTTAAACAAAGTTCAAAAGACTCACCAAACACCAAGAAGTGGTCCATGAACACTTCAACAAAATCTTCCACCATATCATGGAAGATTGCCATCATACAGCTCTGAAATGTGGCCGGGGCATTGCACAAGTCGAATGGCATGCGCTTGAATGCATATGTGTCATACGGACAAGTGAAAGTGGTCTTCTCCTGGTCCTCTGGTGCAATGACAATTTGATTGTAACTTGAATAACCATCAAGGAAACAGTAGTATTCTTGACCTGCCAGCCTATTCAACATTTGATCAATGAAAGGTATCGGATAATGGTCCTTTCTGGTGGCGTCATTCAACTTTCTATAGTCTATGCAAATCCGCCCCCAGTCACTGTTCTTGTGGGAATTAACTCATTCTTCTCATTAGTAACCACCGTCATTCCACCCTTCTTGGGCACACACTGTACTGGACTTACCCATTTGCTATCAGCTATGGGATACATAATCCCTGCATCTAGCCACTTGATTACCTTTTTTCTCACCACGTCCTTCATCAATGGGTTTAGTCTCCGCTGATGTTGTGCACTCGGCTTCTGTCCTTCTTCCATGTATATTTTGTGCATGCACAGCGCGGGACTAATTTCATGGATGTTAGACATTGGCCAACCCAGAGATGCTTTCCTCTTTTTCAGGATGATTAATGTTGCTTCCACCTAAGGGTGTTCATGGGTCGGTTTGGATCAGTTATTCGTTAAAACCAAAACCAAACCAAACCAACTTAATCGATTTTAAAATTATCAAAACCAAACCAAACCAAATATAATATACATTTATCGATTTGGTGGTTATCAGTTTCGGTTTGGTTTGGTTCGATTATTCGGTTATTAACCATATACAAAAATAAACGAAACAATTCATTCAAAATGTGAAAAAGTGATAACAATCCATTCAAAACGAAAAATAGTTAGAATGACTTCAATTAGAACTTTCGATCACTAAATTTACTATCAATAAAGCTTTGAAATTCACTATATTGGTCTAGAATGAAGAGACAATAACATTTTCAGTCCCACAAAGAATTGTCATGTAGACACTCATATACATGAAATTAATAAGATAAATTTTTTCATCTTGGGCATTTTTGCTTTCAATAATGAAATTTTAATGAAAATATATATAAGATCTTTAAAATTGTTTATAAAAACAATATATTAAGTATGTATATTAATAAAATATATGTATATTATTCATCGGTTCAGTTCAGTTATTTCTTCGGTTTTTTCGAATAAAACCATAATCAAACCAAATACTATCAATTTT
Source organism: Solanum verrucosum (assembly GCF_900185275.1). Classification (NCBI taxonomy): domain Eukaryota; kingdom Viridiplantae; phylum Streptophyta; class Magnoliopsida; order Solanales; family Solanaceae; genus Solanum; species Solanum verrucosum. Next base: position 150,994 of record NW_026020759.1, read on the forward strand.
CAAAAATCTAAAACCAAACCAAACTCAAATAAAATCGATTTTATTTTATCGGTTTGGTTCAATTTTTCGGTTTGGATCGGTTTTTATCCAAACCGTGAACACCCCTACTTCCACCTGTTCATCAGACAATGTTGCAGACAAAATAACTGATAAAGTTTTATCTTCACCCAAAAATGCATACCTGAGGTGGGCTGGCAATGCTTTTAATTCCAACTGAGGTGCTTCTTCAATGGAGGGCTTGGGTGGAGGACCCAACACCCTATTCAACGGCTCCCATCGATCTCCAGATGTACCTACTAGTGCCACATCAAGAAATTACACACTTTCCTGTGCCTAAGCATCCCCATAAATATCATCCCCTACTAACACTCGCTCTAATGGGTCCTTAAATGCAATGTAACGAGCCTCTGCCTCAAGATCTATCACAGTTACGGCAGCAACTCCTCATACACAGATGGCAGCTTTAATGCTTTATACACGTCGAACACCTCCACTTTATCATGTGCTCGCATAGTAAGTTGCCCAGCTGCTACATCTATCATAGTCCGCCCAGTCGCTAAGAAGGGTCTTCCTAAGATGAATGGGACCTCAGGATCTAGCTCGAAATTCAGCACAACAAAATCTACTGGGAAAATCAATGATCCCACTTGCACTAACACATCTTCTACAACACCCTCAGGCCTAGCTACAGATCTATCAGCCAACTGTAAAATAATGGTAGTAGGCTTAGGACTACCCAACCCCAGCTTTTTGTACAAAGAAATCGGCATCAAATTTATACTAGCTCCTAGATCACACAACCCTCGCGCATGAATGCTCTGCCTTATAGTGATCTGAACCGTAAAGTTACCCGGATCTTTCAGTTTAGTGGGCAACTTATTTTGGATTCTAGAGCAGCACTCTTCAGTAAGTGCAACAGTCTCATACTCTATCAGCCTCCTTTTATTCGCCACAATCTCCTTCACATATTTCGCATACTTAGGTATACCCTGCAAAACATCCACTAATGGCAAGTTAATGTGAACTTGTTTCAAAAGAGAGAGAAACTTACCAAAACATTCTTCCTCCTTCTATTTTTTGAACTTCTGAGGAAATGGAGGAGGTGGTTTCACAATTGGTTGCACTCTTTCTTCTTGTGCAACAACTTCGCCCTCCTTGGGTTCACTCTCTTTACTCACAACATCAGTGTTTCTTTTCTTAGGAGCTAACTCCTCTAATTGTAACCCACTGTGTGTACCTACCGCATTTACTTGCTTAGGATTGAGATCGATATTTCCTGGCAAACCTCATTGCGGTCGTGAGTTTTGGGCACTGGCAAACTGCCCGAATTGCTTCTCCAGATTTTGTGTAGCCAATTGGTTATTCCTTACATCAGCAGCTAACTGAGCTTGATCAGTCATGATCTTTTTCAGCATCTCCGCCATGCTCATGTTTCCAGATTGCTTGTTCGGTTGCTCCCTTTGGGCCTGTGATTGGTACCCATATGCATTTCCTTGGGGTCTATACTGATTCTGGCTTTGACCCTGATTTTGATTTCCATCCCAAGAAAAGTTCGGGTGCTTGCGCCAACTTGGGTTGTAAGAATTCCCATAATTTTGTTGGCCTCATCCTCGTTGGGCATTACCTACAAAATTAACAGAGTCCGATTTGCACCACATACCTCTGCGCTATGGTCACCACCTCCGCAGATCTCAACCGAGATGGTGGTTGTTGAACTGCATTTACCTGCGCGGGCTGTTGACCCAATTCTTGATTGTTGAAGTAGGTGTTCATCATATTCTGCATAGCAGCAATCTGTGCAGTTAAGGCAGTCACAACATCTACCTCTAGCATACCTGCAGTTTCTGAATCACAGGTTTCACCCCTCCTCCGTTCCATTCAAGGTTACCCTGCGAGATCTTATTCAGCAAGGTGAATAGTTCAGCATGTCTTCTCCAAAGCCTGACCACCTACAACTGAATCAAGTAGAATTTTGGTGTTAGGCTCCAATCCCTCAATGAAGGTATGGACTAACACCTCATTAGACTGATGATGATGTGGGCAGCTCATCAACATCGATTTAAACCTGTCCCAAGCTTGGTACAAGTTCTCTCCCACTTTCTGCCTAAAGCTCAAAATGTCACTCCTCAACTTAGTTGTTTTTCCAGATGGAAAAAATCGGATGAGGAAGTTCTATGCTAGATCATTCCAAGTGGTAATTGAGTTCGCGAGCTCTAAGTTTAACCATCTTTATGCTTCCCCAAGTAGAGAAAAGGGGAATAAAGTGAGCCTCACATAATCCACATTCACTCCAGTTGGAGTGTACGTATCACTAATCACGAGGAAATTTTGGATGTGAACTGTTGGATCCTCGTGTGACAGAACAGTGAACTATCCATTAGTGTGCAATAGTTGCACCATGCTCTGCTTCAATTCAAACCTCCCACCAGCTTCAGGTTTCTGAATACATGACGTCACATTGGTGGGACGTGGGATTGCCACGTCTCTTACTCTCAACTCAGCCATTATTTCAGGTTCCTCTTCCTCGACTCTTGCTACTGGAGATGTTGGTTCACTAGCAACAAGAGGGACCGGATAAGTAAGTCGTCTTTGCCCTCTCCGGTAGTCAACGAATCTTTCCAGTTCAGCTAGCGGCGATACCAATCCTTGATCGTCGTCCAGTTTGAAGTTCTAATATAACCTGCAACAATGAAATGCTAAGATCGTCGTCCAGTTGCTACTTGCTTTTTAACTTTTGAAATCAGAAAAATCAAATAATTCCTAATTCTGAAGTCTCCGGCAGCGGCGCCAAAAACTTGTTGTGGCCAAATCGCACACACAAGTGCACGTGGTCGTTCAAGTATTAAAGTGGCTATTTTTAAGAGCAGGGTATCGTACCCACACGGACTTACGCTTAGAATTACTTAACTTCTCTAACTTTCAGCTAAACACAAGTGTATTCAAGATTTCAAAAATGATTTAGTTTCTACTTCTAAGATTATAACAAAATGTAACAAAAGCGATTCAATTTAAAGGGTTTAAAAACAGTAGTTAGGTAAAGTCCAGGGCTGCAGCTTTTATCAGGAATCATGCAATCTATATCATTTATATGAGTAATCATCAACTATCGAATCAATGAATCACAGGGTTAAATGTATGATCATAGTCTCCCGACCACTAATTACCTATGATAAATCACACCCTAACTACATCATTGAGCGGGGATAGGATGGATTAAGTACCGAGCATTACGATTTCTTCCTGTATGGTGACCCAAGCAAGGTTTCTAGGTATATCCCTATCCTAAATACAAATTAACCCTAGTTATTTAGAATTAATCATGCTCCTTATGTCCCACGTTCTATCATTTTATTCCTCTCCCAAGTTCAATTTGGACAATGTATTTATTTCAATGGTGATCAGTCATGAAATATGGAAAACAAGAACATAAGAAAGATTCATATGATAATTGACATTAACCCAATGAAAACTTAATAGATTACAATAATCATGTAGCCACAGCCCTAGAACTAGGGTATTTAGCTACTCATGATCCAAGAATCGATCAAACAATGTTCAAATAGCATACAAAGATCGAAAGGAAAAGAGTTTAGGAAATAACCCTAAAAATGGTGACAATGTTCTCCCAAGTCGTCGTTCTTCAAAACCCAAAAAAAGAATGAATAATAAAATAAAATATTTAACTATTTATACTAAAAGTCGAAACAGCCAAAACTGGGAACAAGGGCCGTGACGCGAAGGCAGTTCCCAGATATTTGTTTTGCGATCTTGACCTCTACTCCACGACGCGGGCATGGCATGGAGTGCTCTGCCTTAATTTGACTTTCGCGAATTAAATTGAGGCATCTTCTCCGCGACGTGTATGCTTCGATTCTTGAGACAAAATCCTTCTCCGCGACGCGGGCACTCCACGGAGTGTTCTGCCTAAACTCGCTTCTCATGAATTAATTTGAGACTCCCTCTCCGCGACGCGGAGAGGATACAGCCATGCCTTAGAATCTTTTTCTTCCTTTTTCTTCTTTGCTTCCTTTTGCCTTGAATCTTTTGTGTTCCTCATAATCCATTTTCGTGCTCGTTTCTCCATCTAAGCTCACCTACACAACTAATCATGTTGGTTAGCTCATAGATAACCAAAAAAACTTGATAAGACTATAAACAGACACCTATTGAGTTTAAACTTAGCTTAAATATGGGTATTATTAGATTTCTAGGCATATAAATATCCCTAAGATCAGGTTGGATTGTTCAAATTATGGTAGGTGATTTATGGGTGCATTATAGGAAGGACTTATAGTTCTACATGGTTATTGAGGATTTTGAGCTAGATTGATACTACCAGGTTGATGGGAACTACACAAACTATTATGATGAGTTACAGACACTTAGTGGCGAATAAAGGTTATGTGCTAATAGTATACAAAATTCTTGGGCTAATCAAGGGTTTATCTACAATTTGGCATGAGTACGCAATTGTTTGAATGGCAGTTGAGGCATGGCATGTGTAGGGTTGCATGTAGTCGATATTGGTTTCTATTTCAATAGATTTAGCTTGATGGAAAAGTACTATTAGATTTGGAATTAGTACTATCAGCCTTGGGTAGGACCAGTTTCAGACATAAATTGCTTATAGTAGGCTTGGGACGGATAGAAATATTTCTTTTGAGAAAAAGAGGAATCATAATTTAGAGTTACGGGGTGTGACAATGTGTTTTCCAAGGAATTTTGGTACTAATGATGATTTTGGAAGCATGAGCAGAGAATCAAAAAGGTCATGATATTTTGTTGGCATCAAATTATTTTTATTACAATAGTCGAATTATGGAGAATATGTTAGATTTGATGATTCAAGTAGGTTTCGAGTTGTGTTGGTGTTCAAATCAGATATCGTATGCAGAGAGAAGTTAAGTAGGTGGGAATCAGATAACTGGAGAGGTTTTAATTGTGGTTACCGGAGAGGGAGTATTCTGAGTAAGACAAAGGAGAATTTTGGGCAGTTAGGGTATGCTAATAGCACTGCATGTGTGAACATTGTTGAGAGTGCTTGTATGAGATCTATCATGGGGAATTGCAATTTCTCAAAAGTCTTGGTATTCACCTTGTCGTTGAGGACATGTTTCAACTATGTGTGTTTGAGTTGGAGGGCCATTGGGCCTAGTGTTGCCATTTTCAGGGGTTGTTTACAATCATAGCTATTGTTCCAGCTTCTCGACATCGTATTTAGAGGTTATGTATGCTTGGGTGTATGGTTAACTGGGCTGTTACTTTGTCATCTCCTTCTTTGGGTCGATTAGTTGGGTTCTCTTTTGATGAGTACGTGTTGTCTAAGATCAGGTTTTTGCAGCTTAAACCTCGTCGGAAGATTATGCTAAGAGCATAAAATTTTACTAAGATCAGTGATGGTATTGTGCTTTATGAGTGTTTGGTGGTTAGATCTGTCTTCACTCCTAGTTTTAGGAGGTATAGTTCAGAATTTCTCATGATTATGTGGGAAAAGGATTCGTTCCGATGGTTGTGTTGTGGTTTAGAGAGTTTCAGTTAAGGTATCACTCTTGGTTTGCAGAATTTCAATTTTTGTTTGGAAGTTCAATTCTTGTTGTTGTCCTGATGGTATGGTCCTAAGAATGAGTTCACTTGGAGAAGCAAATACCGAATTTGGGAATTATGCCTCAGCCTTTTGGTAACTTCGAGTATTCTTCTTTCTTTTTCTTTATGTTTGAGGACAAATATGGTTTTTAGTGGTGGATAAAGTAATGACCCTGAAGATCATTTTTGGAAATTTATAGAAAATTATTGTTTTACCCCTCCCGATAGTTGTCCCGAGTCTTGTTTGATCAGTTTACAAAGTTGGTTATGAAATTTGATTGTAAAGTTATGATATTTGGAAGTTTTAGAGTTTTGGAGAGTTAAAGTTGTTAGAAGTGGTTTTTTGTAACAACCAGAGCTGCGTGTCTCAGAATGGAATTCTGTCAATTCCATCAGCTCTGACTTTTGGGTTAGTAGGACTATTGGCTCAGGACTTGAGGTATTTAGATGAGTTTAGGAAGAGTTTTTGTGTTTTCAAAGTTGAAAGCATCACATAGTTGACCAAAGTAAAAATTTGGTGACAACAAGCTCGGAATTAAATTTCGACAATTTCGTTAGCTCCGAAATGTGGTTTTTGGTCTAGATGTATTGTTGGATTGAGTCCCAAGGCTTTTGGTTTGATTTTGAGCCATTAGACGAGATGCGGAGAAAGTTAAGGCTAAAGTTTGACTTTAGTAAACGTTTGAAGTTAGAAAGGTCATTTTCGAGTTTTAATGATTCCACTAGGTCTAATGGTGATATTTGGTCTAGTTGAATGTTTGGTTCAGTCCCAAAACTTTTGGATGAGTTTCATGTCATTATTTGAAAATTTGGAGATTCTTAAGTTAAAGTTGAATTTGGTCAACATTGGGTTTAGGGGAGCTTGTTTGGGTGTTTTGATGATTTAATTGAGTCCGAAATGTCTTTTCCAAGATAGAAGCATATTTGGTTTGTGTTCGGGAGGTTCCGGATGAGTTTTGGTTGAGTTTCTATGCTTTTTGGGTGCTTTGGCGTTGTTTCAGCAATTTGTGTCAACTAAAAGGTTCCTTATTAGTATTAAAGATCGAAAAATTATTCTGAAACTTCTGAAATTTCGAGCATGAATTATAGGAATGATCTGCGAAAATTGGTGCATTTTCGCTAAGCCGAGATTGGAATTTTATCGCAATATATGAAATAATTGTTTACCAAGTAAAAATGATATTTGATTGGGCAAACGAGCATGGAATTGAGTTTCAACTGAACGAAAGGTCTGTATCATTATTTAAGACATTTAGGAAAAAGAAACGGGTCATTTCGCTATCGTATGAGGAAGTTACGGCTCTTTTAGTGAAAATTTAAGTTGCTGGTGCGCTGGTATAAATACTGTTGTCCAGGTATTTAAATTTCAGACTGTGTTCATTTGGTAATTTGAGCATATTGGGAGTTCTAGAGGTCGGAATAGAGTGATTCTTGAGGCATTCTTTCAATTTAATATGGGGGTTAGTATCCAATCCTCATTCTGACTTTCTCTAATGATTTCTTCATCTGATTTTCTTTCCTTTTCCATGTATTTCTTCGGGGGAAATTGGGTTTTATCAATTTTGACTCAGTTTTTGATGAAAAATGAGTATTTATGATCCTTATGTTATGCGTAAACTGATTTTGGCATAATTCATCAATTATTTTCATCATATTAACCGCATATAAGCTTGAGAATTTGGGTTTTTCTTGATAAAGTTAAAGTTTGATAAATTGAGGATTTCAAGGCCGATTTTAACTCTGTTTTCGATGAAATTTCATAGTTGAACTTTCCTAAGCATGGGTAAGATATGTTTTAAGAAATATTTCAGGTTTGAGTCAGAGTTTCGAATCCAAGTTTTGGGGGGTTTTCTCATGTACTTGTGTTTTAAGTGATTAGAGTTTTGAGCATGATTTCAACTCATTTTTCAATGTGGTTTTCACTAATGAGTTACAAAATCTTTGTGTATCATGATTTCTTTTTCTTTTTTTTTTATGACAAGGGAAACCACAGCCTCTACCCTTTGAGTGAGCATAGGGTAAAACTCTCACTCCTATGCAATAGCTCGGAAACCACATAGGAGAGGTAACCGCACTAGGCAAGCCCGGTGTGACGAGCTCGACCTAGAAGGCAAACCCCTTGCTTTCGCTGGTAAGGGGTTTCGAACTTGAGACCTCCAACATGGAAGTCCCAAGCCCAAACCACTAGCCACCTCGAAGGTGTATCATGATTTCTTACAAAATCCCATATTTGACCCTAGCCTTCGAGATTGACTTTTTGGGTCATTACGAACCAAATTTTCAAAATCAACATTATATGTGTTGTTGTTCAAATTTACTTATGGGTATTCTATATTTGATTACTTGGTGTGGATTATGTGGCTCTACGTGAAGGGAAAGCTCAAGTGCAGGGGTGATTGATTGTTTGTTCGAGACAAGTGGACTTCTTGACCCTTTGTTAAGTATATAGAATCTTGTATTCCTTATTGTATGCATTGGGTAGTAATGGAAGTGGTGAAGGGTTTGATATTTGTGTTAGATAGTCATATTGAATGATTCTAGTGATGAAGAAAGGGAAATAAAAGGTAACTTGATGGTATAATGATGTGTGATGTGGTGTGGATGATTTGAAAGATTATATTGATTCATTATTGATGATGTATCATGATTGTGTTGATATGGATTGTGTATTGATATGGAAATCGTCATCTTCTCATTATTGTGTGGACATGCCTATTTGCATTGGTTCTAAAACACTGTGTTGAGATCTATTTTGATGATTATGCTGAGGGAAAATGGTTTCGGTGATTGATGACTATGACGAGGGAAAATGATTCCAGCGGATACATGAACCTTGTGAGTCCCCCATGGGTCCCGGTCTGATATTTAGCGGATGTGTATCGTTAGGACAGACATGCATTACTATATTTGACATTTCATTTCATTACATTGCACATCATTACCATTTGTAGACCTTGTGAGTGCTTGTTATGGAGCCTGTGGTTGATGAATATGAACTTTTGTATTGGTGACCTATATACATTTAAAGTGTTGCTATTCATGTTTATGTCTATATAAATGTGAATTGTTAGGTTGGACTTATTCTGTGCAGGTTGTAGTTGTGGAGGTTCGGTTGGAGTGTTGGAATACTTGTATTATGTATTGCTTTACCTTGAGTTAGTCGTTTATTTGTTGAGTACCGTGTTGCTTGGTACTTGCTCTCTTGCTTCTACACTTGTGTAGGGTACGAGCTCGGATCATCGTGATTATTCCTTCTTCTCTTTTACATCTGAGGCTTACTATGAAGAGTTGTGAGGTACTTGTTTGTCATATCGGCGGAAACCTCTTATTCTTTAATTATGTTCTTGTTCTGCTCTAGCAACAAAGACATTCATACTTGTACTTCTTTGAATCTATTATAATACTTAGAGGCTTGTAAACATGACACTAGGTTTTGGGGGTATTTTGAGTTATATTATGTTCTGCATGTTTGTGTTATACTTAGTTCCTTATTTTGTTTAAACTTCCACATTCACCTTATCGTATTTGGGTTTAGGCTGACCTGTCTTGGTGGGATAAGACAGGTGCCATCACATCCGATTTTGGGTCGTGACAAAAACACACAACCAAGTATAAAATTATTGTCTTGCCCTCGTCTGGAAGCAAGCATGTTGTCCATGACCTGCTTCCTAACCTCTTTATTACTAGTAGAAAAAATAAAGTATTCCATGAAGTAAATAGAGTTTTTAAGGAATAATCATATAACTTGGCCCATTTTTCAGTTCACACACTTACGTACGGGTGTCAAATATGGCCTGAAAATTGGTGGTCCACCCAATTCACCCAAAATCTTAAGCACAAGATAATTTCATATGGGTTGACCCTCTTAATCTAACCAAACATAACTCATTTTAAAGTGATCTCTAAATTTTGTCAAACTCTAGCACATTTTTAAGATTTACTTTAATTTGGGTTTACTGCTAAAATTTCACTTTGATTTTTAATATGGATCCGGGTCAAGTCTCGAGTTCTAGTCAGCAGTCACGACTGAAGGTTAGGTTGTAGGTTTCGAATCTCGAGGATTGGGTCTCGAATTAAGGTTAGAGTTAGATATCGAATCGTTCTAGACGGTAAGTCCTCGAGTTAGTGTCGAAGGGTCTCGAGGTTTGGGTCTCGAGCCTTGGGTCAGGATCAAGTTTTAGGTGTCATGTCCTAGGTCCTAGGTCAAGGTCGAGGGTTGGGGTTAGATCCTAGGTCTCAAGGCTCGAATCTTGAGTTAGGGTTAGATTTTGAGTCAAGTTAAGAGTCTTGGTTCAGGGTTGAGACTCGAGTAGGAGTCCGAGTAAGAGTTTGGTCCAATTAGATGGTTTCCTCCTAATGAGAATATCCTTAAGAGAAACATTGATGCTTCTTTTGACCTTACTTTGGTAGGAGTGAGTCAGACATGCTAGTCCGTGATTTCATGAAAACTTCATGAGAGGTCACTCTAGTTGATTAGATACGCCGCATGACTCCCTTTGGTTGAGGCTTTGGGTGTTCGAGAAGTACTAAGCTCGCTAAAGGAACATTTTTCATCAATAACAAGTATTGTGGAAGATTTGGACATCAGAAAAATGTTACACAACAACTCTTAGTTTTTTTTTATATTATTATTCGAGATTGTATGGCACTCATGTGTGGCTTTACTTCTATTTCCTCGCTTTTGTTAAAAGACCAGAGAACCAATGTGCCCATTAGCTAGCTCGGGCATTGGTTCTATGTTTGGGTTAAAACCCCATCTTTAATTCATGATCTACTAAAACATTCCTTTGATTAATAATTGATTAGAATGCCTTTTTCAAAAGAAAAAAAAGATATAATGTATCTCATACATCAAAAACCTAATGCATATTCGAGAAAATGAATTATACACCAGTATATCAATGGTAAAACAATTGAATTAATGCCATGTTAAACAATGATGATGGTTGTTCAGAGATTTGCGGATTGTTTTTCCTTGTGGATAGAACCCCATTCTAACATATAGACATACCTTCTAGTGATTCTCCAATTTTTTCACGCGGCTCCACCAGATGTCAGGTTCTCCATGTTGATAGATCACCTTCTTCACGTCCCAGCTAGCTCAACCTTTCTAACATGCGTGAATAACTTTGCATGTCTCATCTCATATAAGGATCGTCACCATTCAAAAGAGGAGAAATCTTCAAAATGATTGACAACAAGACAGGATCAGCTTGAGATCACAGGCCAGTTGCTCCAATAATTTAGAGTGCTGGATGATCTCAGATGATATACATTAGCAATCCATACGGTATATTGTTCATGAACTAATAGGAAGCTTGAAACTTTTTCATATGCAAGTGATCTAATACACAGCGAAGAGGTTTCCACCAGCTAGGTTCATCTGATATTGGCATTAACAGAATTATACAAATGAATGGATCCTTAAGTTTAAGCAGATGAGACCAGAACGTTAATTGAATATTGAAGATGGATTTCAGTCAAGTGGTTCTTTTCTGTTGTGATAAATATCCAAAGTTTACCTCACTAACCCATGGCAGTTGAGTATTCTAAGAAAAGCTTAGTCATACTAAATCATGGAATGTGAAGGACATGGAGGATCGACAGATACAGAGTACACAGAGCATGACCCTTTCCTGATGGCTTCAAGTCAAGCTCCAAAAAATAACATGCAAATGGATGTGTATGTGATTATACTTTCAAAGCATTTAGGGGAATACCTTAAAAGCAGACACATGCTGATGCAGGTGCAATGGAAGTCAGATGATTTTCCATGCTCTCTTTTCATAGATTATATCAACCCAAATGTTCTTGCTACTTTGAGTAGTACAACTATCAAAACTTCGTTTTCCATATTTTGCTTACAACAAAAACTACTCCAGCATGACATGTTCACTGCTTTCTTCTCCTTCATTTCAGAAATTACAGTTAAACTACCAGATAAATGAAGATACCGCTTGGTTTAATTTAAATTTCCAGAGCTCAAAGCAAAGGACTTGAGTCTTGACATTCATAAAAGATTTTGAATTTGTTTCCCCATGGGAATACCTCATAGTTTTTAACCAAAAGTTTCAGGCCATGCTGAGGTGCCACTTTAAGGGCATCCCAACTTCTGAATAGAATTCCAAGATTAACCCTAACCATATTTTGAAAAGAAAGAGTAGTTTATGGAGAAAACAAATCATTTACCAGTATAGAAAAGAATGGCCCCAAATAAGGTAGAAAGGATATAGGAGACTCATAAAGCTGATCCCAACTAGTCCAATATCTAGGCATGATTGACTGTTAGAAATAATTTGAGAAGGATAACAGAGTTGTGGCTCTGACAGAGCACGACTTTTCCTCTTCCAGAAGTATACCATTTTGTGGAGTTCCTCTCAAATGTCATATCCCATGAGCTACAAATAAAAATCACTCACAATGTAATCTTCATTTTTCAAGTTATTCAAAATTATGCAAGAATGTTAGGAACTTCAATGTGACCCTCTTCCAATGGTCAAAGCAACAGCTCCCCTAAACTTGTACCTCAGTTTGGTGGTATTACCCAAAAGAAGCAATTCATTTTCCTCCACCATTGATAGTGTTCTCTTGTCTTTGGAATTAACAGTGCCTTCATTCTGTGATCTGAATTGCCTCTTCTATTGGCATAAACAGAAACATTACTACCAGATCCTTCAACTGCTTCCTTCGGAAGGACTATCAAGCGACTTCACCCAACTGCTGCCAGGATATTTCTTTATCCTTTTTGCTTTCATAGCCGATCTTAGGTTGTTCGCATCGCTGAAATAACCAAAAAGATAAGACAAACTAGATGCAAGTATATAGTTTGATCCGAGATCAGGCTCTATTTTGAGGAGAATCTCCCTTATATTTTCTTCTGCGCAAGGAATATGACCATGATGCTTACAAGCACTAATGAAACTCCTCAATATCACAGAATTAGGCTCTGTAGGCATTCTCCTTATAATATCATAAGCTTCTTCTAATTCTCCAGCACGTCCAAACATATCCACCATGCATCCGTAATGTTCCATAGTTTACCTGATGTATTAAAACTTCCCATTTTTTCAAAATATTCACGGCCCGCATCAACAAAGCCAATATGACTACAAGCATACAAGATTTCAGAAAATGATAAGCTATCTGGCCTAAAGCCAGATTCTTCCATTCTGGCAAACAAGGACACAGCTTCTTCTCCATGTCCATGATCAGCAAGACCAGAAATCATGATGGTCCAGGTCTGCAGATTTTTATCATCCATCGAATTGAATATGCGGAAAGCGTGCTGTATATGACCACATTTTGCATACATGCCCAGGAGGGCTGTTTCCAGCTCAACATGTAGTTCAATACCACTGGTAACAATGTGCAAGTGAATACATTTACCTAATCTGATATTCAGGATACGAGTACATGCCCCCAGCAAGCTAACCAAAGTGACAGAATTTGGCTTTTCATTTGCTAGCTTCATACATTGGAACAGGAGCAGAGCATCTGAAGGCAAGTTACTGATATATCTAGGAAAACATTGACTATTATGACTTTGAAAAGCCAGACAGAAAGAAAAACCTCACAGTAAAATTTAAACAGGAAAAGAAAGCAGGAAAACAATCATATTAATAGACCTCCTACACAAAAGGAGAGGTCAAGGTAGCAAATATTCATTTGCATGCCAAAAAGGATGAAAAGCGAACATAAAAACCCATTAAACTGGTCCCTCTTTATGGTCAGGTACAAACTATTCATGTTCTCTACGTCTATAAAAGAATTGATTCACTATATGAAAAAAAATGATCATATCACATGTAGCGGAACTTGACTTAAGAAATTTATAGAATTCACTTAGGTGACATCCTGAATCACACTTTTATGATATCAAATGAAATTGAATAAGACGGGAAAGTATTGACAAAACGGTTGGAGACCCTGTAGGCAGAAAAATAGAATCGTTGTCATTACTTCAACTATGAGGAGCAATAGCCAAATGTTTGGAGACTTCATCGGGAGAAAGTCAGGCCTGCTTATATTTTGTCTAATGCTCCCTATTCCCTATTTATAAATGCAAAGCCCCTTACACTCTACCATGGGAAAGACAAACTAACCATAGTACCATTATAAAGTTGTTGTCCTTTCAACGTATAATTCGAAGTTTATCTCAAAAGAAACAATTTTGGATTTCTCTTTATTTTTCAGGTCTAAATTGCAGACAGAATTTGACATGAGAGTCCATCCATATGCAATCAGGACAACTAAACAGCAGCAGTGTTAGACTATTAGACCAATTACTGTCCATAATCCACCTTAGCTGTTAATTTTAGAATACTCATGACCATTGGTGCCATGATCTAGCTTCCTCTTTCCAAAAGTTTTGTAGGTAAAAAGTCCAAAGATTGGTTTGCAAAAATTGGGTTTCAAAGCTCAGTGGTTTATTGGATATGAATGTACATAGCGATTCCAGAATTAAAAAAAAAAACTAACATGCTCTGATGTATGCAAAAGTAAACAAATACAGCAGTGAGACCAGCATACCTAAATAGCAGAGGCTGGGATGTTGCACGCATCTCAACCATGAAAGTTTCCTTCTTTGTTAATTCCCCATTTAAAGAGTATCATCGGGACCTTTCCAAGATAAATAACGAAATCTAAACCATGAAATTTTTATTCATTTTTACTCCCTTATTTTTCAGGAGTACATCTCCTTTCCAATTTAAAAAAGAAAATTTCCATCATTGTTAATCCCTGATCTTTTAGGAGTGTATGCACCTTTCGCAATCTTAAAGGCTCAACACCTTATGATCCTTTCAGATATGAACCTAGGCTTGTTAACAATCTATTGCAGTATTGCAGCAAGAAGAAAAAAGAGAAAAAGTTAGACTAGTGAACAAGTTTGGAACTCCTTATTCAAACTAATATATCCAAGTAATAGTAATACTGGTTTCTTCTTATGGTACAAACAAGTATTCACAATCGACATCTGGGATGAATTTTAAAAAGTTCACCAAGAGTATTAGATCACAGATATTGCTCAAGAGAACCATAACTACCATGGCACCAAATTTCTGAAGGATAACGAACAAGGTTACAAGCTAGCATTGTTCATAAAAATTGTGACCTTTATGTGTCAACCTATCAAAAGACGTTTAACCTTACAAATTCCTCCGATACTTGACTTGTCATGCTCAAAATCTACTTCTATTCACTCCCATTATAATAATCATCTTAAACAACTTCCACATAATGTTATAGAATCTCTCAGCCTTCAACACTTCCGGGTTCACAAATCATAAATAATGTACTGATTCCAGAGTAATAAGTAGATACATGAAATATCTTTTAGAAGGAGAAGAGAAACTGTAAATAATAAGACAACAATTACTACTATATGCTTGAATCACAAGTAGTTAAAGTCGGCTATATGATCCCTAATACATAGATTGTGATAATTGGGGTGTGAAATTCGTATAAAAGTAATAATTAATATGTGTTTTGACAAATAACTTAAACAAATATACATACCAATGAACGTAAGCATCCATCATTGAACTCCAAGAAACTATATCCCTCTCAAGCATTTCATCAAACACCTGTCTTGCAAACCTGATCACACCAAATCCAGCATACATTCTCAAAAGGGTATTGTTCACATGTAAATCTGAACCAAAACCCGACTTCACAGCCATCGAATGCAACGATCCCCCTGTTCCAATCATCAAACAATGCCCAGAAACCTTTAGCACAATAGGAAAGGTGAATCTATCTGGTTTTAATCCAATCTTTGAAATTATTTAAAGAGCTTCAGAGACTCTACTTGGGAATATGCTCTCATCATTGTGCTCCATGCGAAGATTGATGGAATAATGGGAGAATTATCAAAATGGTACGGGTGAATTGGAGAGATATTAAGAAGACAATGATATGAATTGGGAGAGACGATACTCGTCGTGATGAATTGCTGTTTTGATGAATAGAGAATGAAGTTGGAGAAGATGAATGATCGATTTTGAACGTTGGAAAAGTGACTCAATTTGGTGGGAATCATTTCCAAACGTTGTAGTTTAAATTGCCTAGACTGGTGGAAACGAAGGGAAGGAAAAGAAACAGAATATAAAAGATAGTACAACAAATTAATTTATAAAGTATAAGCACAATTTTCAGTAACCACTTAGGGAAAATTTCAGATATATGATTAAGCTCATATATAAAACTAGGAAAAGGAACCCCTACATTACTGTTTTGGTCCATTAATCTTCAATGGTGTAGTAAATATTGACGGTATGTATAAATTAAATATTATAAGCTAGAATAATTTTTTTTGGTATTCCTACAAAGATTCTTTTATTTATTTGTTTAATTTTAATTTATTCTAATCTTCTTTGGTACTCCAACAAAGATTCTTTTATTTATTTATTTAATTTTAATTTATTCTTAAACTAAATAATTTTTTTGAAATTTCAGATAAATCATTACTGTGAAGGCTTGAATCGTTTTGTTCATTATCCTTCAAGATTTCTTTTTATTATTTCAACATTGTATATATTTTTTTTCTTCACAAAAGTTAATTCTTTTGTTCTTATGTAATAATTGTGAATAATGAAATCAATTTTGAGAATTAGGAAATTCCACAATTTTTGTTTATGTTTACTTTTTAGAATAATTTAGAAATATTAACTAAGATATAGATAAATTTAAAGGAGTATTTTTACTTAATACATATAAATAGTTTGAGTTTAATTCATTTGAATACTTTATATTCTTTGCGTAATTGAGAATATGTATCTTTCAATCTATTCATTTTTATATAAATAATTTGTAAAATTGTCCGCGCTTCGCGCAGCTATAAGAAATATTTACAAGACAATAGTATATAATATTTAGGCCAAACACATATACAACCCCTCAAACTTGCCCTCATTTTTCATTTTGGCACTCCAACTTAGCCTTGTTCCATTTTAACCCTTAAACTCTATTTTTTCTGTACCATTTAAACACTTATACTAATTTTTATGATTGTTTTTATTTATGTTCTTCAATTGCAATTTCTTATTTTTAAAAATAGACGTGTGCCTGTTAATTTTCGTAAAAAATTAACATTTGCGAACGAACATAAAAAATTTCAAACAATAATATTATTTTTTGAGATTTCTCTGTATTTTTGCATGAAAATAAATTGACGAAAGTTCTTTGAATTTCCTTCTTAAACATTCAATTAAATTAAATAACACTA